>NC_092712.1:222290839-222460839 GCF_047496885.1 Scyliorhinus torazame
ACATGAAAGCATTTCCCGGGGGTAACCCAAACTTCTCCTCTAGCGCCCGTAGGCTCGCAAACGTCCCATCTATAAACAGGTTCCCATTCTTCTGATCCCTGCCCGATGCCAGCTCCGAAACCCCCCATCCATCCTTCCCGCGACGAACCGATGGTTCTCCCGAATCGGGGACCAAACCGAGGCTCCCACCTCGCCCCATGCCGTCTCCACTACCCCCAGATCTTCAACGTTACTGCCACCACCGGACTCTTGGTGCCGTCACCAGCGCCCTCAGGCTCGTGCCCCTGCAGGACGCCATCTCCAATTTCTTCCATGTCGCCCACTCTTCCTCTATTACCCACTTATGGATCATCGCCACGTTGGCTGCCCAATAGTAGCCGCACAGATTCGGCAGAGCATGCCCTCCCCTGTCCCTGCTACGCTCCAGAAACACCCTCTTTACCCTCGGGGTCTTAATTGCCCACACAAAACCCATGATGCTTCTACCTACCCGTTTAAAAAAGGCCTTGGTAATCATAATGGGAAGGCACTGGAACACAAAGAGAAACCTCGGGAGGACCATCATTTTAACCGACTGTACCCTGCCCGCTAGCGAGAGTGGCAGCACATCCCATCTTTTGAAATCCTCCTCCATCTGCTCCACCAACCACGTCAAATTGAGCTTGTGCAGGGCCCCCCAGCTCCCAGCCACCTGGATCCCCAAGTACCGAAAGTTCCTTTCTGCCCCCTTCAATGGTAGGTCATCTATCCCCCTTCCCTGGTCCGCTGGATGCACCACAAAGAGCTCACTTTTCCCTACATTGAGCTTATAGCCCGAGAAGTCCCCAAACTCCCTTAGGATCCGCATGACCTCTATCTCCACTGGATCTGCCACATACAGCAACAGGTCGTCCGCATACAGCGACACCCGATGTTCCTCTCCCCCTCGGACCAACCCCCACCATTTCCTGGACTCCCTTAATGCCATGGCCAAAGGCTCGATTGCCAATGCAAACAACAAGGGGGACACGGGGTACCCCTGCCTCGTCCCTCGGTACAGCCGAAAGTACTCCGACCTCCGCCGATTCGTAGCCACACTCGCCACCGGGGCTCTATATAGGAGCCTGACCCAACTGATAAACCCCTCCCCGAACCCAAAGCTCCGCAACACTTCCCAAAGATACTCCCACTCCACCCGGTCGAAGGCCTTCTCCGCGTCCATAGCTGCCACTATCTCTGCCTCTCCCTCCACCGATGGCATCATAATCACGTTGAGGAGCCTCCGCACATTAGTGTTTAGCTGCCTGTCCTTTACAAATCCAGTCTGGTCCTCATGAATCACCCCAGGAACACGGTCCTCAATTCTCATAGCCAGCACTTTTGCCAGCAACTTAGCATCCACATTGAGGAGCGAGATTGGTCTATACGACCCACATTGCAGTGGGTCCTTCTCCCGCTTCAGAATCAGCGAGATCAGCGCCCCGGACATTGTCGGGGGCAGGGTCCCCCCCCTCATTGAAAGTCCTCACTAACAACGGGCCTAGCAGGTCCACATATTTCCTATAAAACTCAACCGGGAACCCATCTGGCCCCGGGGCCTTCCCCACCTGCATGTTCCCCAATCCTTTAACCAGCTCCTCCAACCCAATTGGCGCCCCTAAACCAGCCACCTCCTGCTCCTCCACCGTATTTCCCCTGCTATCCTTAACTCCACCTATCTCCCTCGCTGCCACCCTCTTATGGAGCTGGTGTGCCAGCATCCGACTCGCCTTCTTCCCATACTCGTACGTCGCCCCCTGTGCTTTCCTCCACTGTGCCTCTGCTTTCCCTGTGGTCAACAGGTCAAACTCCGTCTGGAGGCTTCGCTGCTCCCTAAGTAGCCCCTCCTCGGGGGCCTCTGCATATCTCGTGTCCACCCTTAAGATCTCCCCCACCAACCTCTCCCTCTCCCTGCCCTCTCTCTTCTCCCTGTGGGCCCTAATGGAGATTAACTCTCCCCTGACCACCACCTTCAACGCCTCCCAGACTACCCCCACCTGCACCTCTCCGTTGTCATTGGCCTCCAAGTATCTCTCAATGCACCCCCGCACCCCTCCTCATCCGCCAGTAATCCCACATCAAGACACCACAGCGGGCGCTGGTCCCTCTCCTCTCCTAACTCAAACTCCACCCAGTGCGGGGCGTGGTCTGAGATGGCTATGGCCGAATACTCCGTTCCTTCCACTTTCGGGATTAGCGCCCTACTCAACACAAAGAAATCTATCCGGGAGTAGGCTCTATGTACATGGGAAAAGAATGAGAATTCCCTGACCAGGGGCCTAGCAAACCTCCATGGATCCACTTCCCCCCCCCCCCCCCCCAATCTGGTCCATAAACCCCCTAAGCACCCTGGCCGCAGCCGGCCTCTTCCCCGTCTTGGATCTGGAGCGATCTAATGCTGGATCCAGCACCGTGTTGAAATCCCCACCCATTATCAAGCTTCCTGCCTCCAGGTCCGGAATCCGACCCAGCATGCGCTTCAGAAATCCGGCATCATCCCAGTTCGGGGAATATACGTTTACCAGTACCACCCACACCCCCTGCAACCTACCGCTCACCATCACGTATCGACCTCCATTATCCACTACAATATTCTTGGCCTCAAACGACACCCGCTTCCCCACCAGTATTGCAACCCCTCTGTTCTTCGCATCCAGTCCCGAATGGAATACCTGTCCTACCCATCCCTTTCTCAACGTGACCTGGTCTGCCACCTTCAAATGTGTCTCCAGAAGCATGACCACGTCTGCCTTCAGTCCCTTTAAGTGCACGAACACTCGGGCCCTCTGAACTGGCCCATTCAGGCCCCTCACATTCCAAGTTATCAGCCGGATTGGGGGGCTTCTCACCCCACCCCACCCCTGCCGACTAGCCATCTCCTTTTCTAGGCCAGTCACGTGCCCGCGCCTCCCGCACCCTCCAGTCCCCCAGACGGTGGACCCCCGCCCCGACCTCCTCTCCTATTTCCAGTTCCCCATTGGCCAATGCAGCAGCAACACTATACCCCCCCTCCCCCAGCTAGAAAAGTATCTAGCTCTTTTGCTCCCCCCATAACACTCCTGTAAGTCAGCTGACTCCTGCTGACCCCGGCCTCTCCCACCTTCCCATCGACCCCCCCCAGTGTGGGAATCCCCCCTCCCCCTCAGTCAGTGTGCGCTTCTCCGACCCCCACCGCCGTCCTTCCCTAGCGCGGGCTTTCTCCCGCGCTTTCCTGAGCCGGCCCCGCCCCCTCTGGCGCAGCTCCTTTTGCGGCCTAATCTCAATTCCCCCATCCCCGGGCCTCCCCTCCCTCCAACACTGACAGCCACACTCTCCCACAGCCTCCCCATCAAATACCTTCACCCATCCAGCACCCAACGAAGGGAACATTCCCTACACGTAGTTAAAACCATATATACAGCAGACATCCCCCCCACAACCACAGACCCTCAATTCGAGTCCAACTTTTCAGACTGAGTGTATACTTAGTGAATAGACATGGACAAGGCTCTGACTGTGAGATGTGGCAGGTCTGGGAGGCTTCCAGTGTCCTGGATGGATAAGTCTGCAGAAAGCGTACCCAACTGGGGCTCCTCACAGACCGCATGGTTCGGTTGGAGCAGCAGTTGGATGCACTTAGGAGCATGGAGGTGGCGGAAAGCGTCATAGACAGCAGTTATATAGATGTGGTCACACCCAAGGTGCAGGTAGAGAGATAGGTGACCACCAGAAGGGGCAGGCAGTCAGTGCAGGAATCCCCTGTGGTTGTCCCCCTCTCGAACAGGTATACCGCTTTGGATACTGTTGGGGGGAATGCCTATCAGGGGAAAACAGCAGTAGCCAGAGCAGTGGCACCACGGCTGGCTCTAATGTTCAGCAGGAGGGTCAAAGCGCAGAAGAGTAATAGTCATAGGGGACTCTATAGTCAGAGGCACAGATAGGCGCTTCTGTGGGCGTGAAAGAGACTCCAGGATGATATGTTGCCTCCCTGTTGCCAGGGTCCAGAATGTCTCTGAACGGGTAGTGGGTATCCTGAGGGGGGAGGGCAAACATGCAGAGCTCGTGGTACATATTGTTACTAACGACATAAGCAGGAAAAGGGATGAGGTCCTGCAGCAGGAGTTCAGGGAGCGAGGCAGAAAGTTAAAAGACAGGACCTCTAGGGTTGTAATCTCGGGATTATTCCCTGTGCCACGTGTCAGTGAGGCTAGAAATAGATAGAGCAGCTAAACACGTGGTAAACAGCTGGTGTAGGAGGGAGGGTTTCAGTTATCTTGACCACTGGGAGCTCGTCTGGGGAAGGTGTGACCTGTATAAGAAGGACGCGTTGCATCTAAACTGGAGAGGTATAAATATCCTGGCCGCTAGATTTGCTCATGTCACACAGAAGGGTTTAAACTAGTATGGCAAGGGGTTAGGCACCAGCGCAACAAGTCAGAAGGTGAAAAGATTGAGGGAGAACTAGGGAATAGAGCCAGTGTGGCTCTGAGGAAGAGCAGACAGGGAGGTGTTGAAAACAGCGGGACTGGTGGCCTGAAGTGCATATGTTTTAATGCAAGAAGTGTAACAGGTAAGGCAGATGAACCTAGAGCTTGGATTCGTACTTGGAACTATGATGTTGTTGCCATTACAGAGACCTGGTTGAGGGAAGGACAGGATTGGCAGCTAAACGTTCCAGGATTCAGATGTTTAAGGCGGGATAGAGCGGGAGGTAAAAAGGGTGGAGGAGTTGCAATACTTATTAGGGAGAGCATCACAGCTGTCCTGCGGGAGGACACGTCAGAGGGCAGCGAGACTACATGGGTAGAGATCAGGAATAAGGGTGCAGGCACAATGTTGGAGGTTTACTACAGGCCTCCCAACAGCCAACGGGAGATAGAGGAGCAGATAGGTAGACAGATTTTGGAAAGGAGTAAAAGCAACAGGGTTGTTGATGGGAGACTTTAACTTCCCCAATATTGATTGGGGTTCACTTAGTGCTAGGGCCTTAGACGAGGCAGAGTTTGTAAGGAGCATCCAGGAGGGCTTCTTAAAACAAATGTACTTAGTCCAACTAGGGAAGGGGCTATGCTGGACCGGATATTGGGGAATGAGCCTGGCCAGGTGGTAGAATTTTCAGTAGGGGAGCATTTCGGGAACAGTGACCACAATTCAGTAAGTTTTAAAGTGCTGGTGGACAAGGATAAGAGTGGACCTAGGGTGAATTTGCTAAATTGGGGGAAGGTTAATTATAACAATATTAGGTGGGAACTGAAGAACCTAGATTGGGGGTGGATGTTTGAGGGTAAATCAACATCTGACATGTGGGAGGCTTTCAAATGTCAGTTGAAAGGAATTCAGGACCGGCATGTTCCTGTGCGGAAGAAGGATAAATATGGCAAATTTCGGGAACCTTGGATAACAAAAGATATTGTAGGTCTCGTCAAAAAGAAAAAGGACGCATTTGTCAGGGCTAGAAGGATGGGAACAGACAAAGCCTGTGTGGAATATAAGGAAAGTAGGAAGGTACTTGATGCACAATCAATTCTCACGAGGCAAAGAGGAGTCATATCTAATCGGCTTTAATCAGCTAGAACTGTACCCAGCAGCGGTGATACAGAAAGTGAAGGCTGCTGGGACGGCATCGGTTCTTATACCCCGCCTCTCAGGGCGGGGCTATGTACATTATCCAATGGTAGACCCCCCTCGGTCTAGCCAATGGTCATTCACCTCTCAGGTACTGCAATACCTGGTAATACCACATTCACCCCCTGTTAAAAAAGAACCCAGCGGGGTGATGGCCAGTGTTACTGTCGCCTTTGCATGGTAGGACCAGGTATTGCAGGTACCATGATGTCGAGGGTAGCGGAGAAAGTTCATTTTTCATGGTGCAGCAATCAGACGATCGGGTGGCCTGGTCGTCCTTCTGGAGCATCTGAGTTTCGGCGGCGATCCTGATGAGGGCCCCGGCGGTTGTGACTCCGGGAACGTGGTGCCTTCCTCCCAGGCAGCTTCGTCACCCCTCGGCGGCGCTGTAGGGGCGAAAAGTGGGCAGGGGCACCTGTAGGGGGCGTTGGTGCCTGTTCGGCGCTGGGTAGGGGTTCCGGCGGCAGTACTGACCCTCCGGTCAGGTGCTGCGGGGGGGGGGGGGGGGGGGGGGCAATGGCGCGGGCGCGCGTGGGGCTCCGGCAGGCGCCAGGTCCTGAAGGGAGACCGTGTCTTGGCGGCCGTTGGGGAACGCTGTGTAGGCGTACTGGGGGTTGGCATGCAGCAGGTGGACCCTCTCGACCAACGGGTCCGACATGTTTCTGCAGCAGGACGGGTCCGGTTGTCGCTAGCCAGGTGGGGAGCGAGGTCCCGGAGGAAGACTTCCTGGGGAAAACAAGGAGACGTTCGGGAGGTGTCTGGTTTGTGGTAGTACATAGCAGCGACCGAATGGAGTGAAGGGCCACTGGGAGGACTTCTTGCCAGCGGGAGACTGGGAGATTGCTGGACCGAAGGGCCAGCAGGACGGTCTTCCAGACCGTTCCGTTCTCCCTTTCTACCTGCCCGTTTCCCCGGGGGTTGTAACTGGTCGTCCTGCTTGAGACGATGCCTTTGCTAAGCAGGAGCTGATGCAGCTCGTCGCTCATAAAGGAGGACCCCCTATCACTGTGGATGTACGCGGGGAAACCGAACAGTGTAAAAATACTTTGGAGGGCCTTGATGACGGTGGTTGTGGTCATGTCCGGGCAGGGGATGGCGAATGGGAACCGGGAGTGCTCATCAATCACGTTCAGGAACTAGGTATTGCGGTCGGTGGAGGGGAGGGGGCCTTTGAAGTCCATGCTGAGGCGTTCAAAGGGACGGGAAGCCTTTATCAGATGCGCCCTCTCTGGTCGGTAGAAGTGCGGTTTGCACTCCGTGCACATTTGGCAGTCCCTGGTGACTGTCCTGATCTCCTCGGTGGAGTAAGGCAGATTTCAGGTCTTAACGAAATGGAAGAACCGAGTGACTCCCGTGTGGCAGAGGTCCTCGTGGAGGGCTCGGAGGCGGTCTACTGGTGCGGTGGCACAAGTGCCGCGGGACAGGGCATCAGGAGGCTCGTTCAGCTTCCCGGGACGGTACAAGATCTCGTAATTGTAGGTGGGGAGTTCTAACCTCCACCGCAAGATCCTGTTGTTTTTTATCTTGCCCCGCTGTGCATTATCGAACATGAAGGCCACCGACCGTTGGTCCATGAGGAGAGTGAATCTCCTGCCGGCCAGGTAATGCCTCCAGTGTCACACAGCTTCTACTATGGCCTGGGCCTCCTTTTCGACCGAGGAGTGGCGAATTTCGGAAGCATGGAGAGTGCGGGAGAAGAAAGCCACGAGTCTGCCCGCTTGGTTGAGGGTGGCGGCTAGAGCTACGTCAGACGTGTCGCTCTCGACCTGGAAGGGGAGGGACTCATCGAAGGCGCGCATCGTGGCTTTTGCGATGTCCACTTTGATGCGGCAGAAGGCCTGGCGGGCCTCCGTCGACAGTGGGAAGGTTGTGGATTGGATATGGGGTCGAGCCTTGTCAGCATAATTAGGGACCCATTGTGCATAGTAGCTAAAGAAGCCGAGGCAGCGCTTTAGGGCCTTGGGGCAGTGAGGGAGGGGGAACTCCACGAGGGGGCGCATGCGTTCAGGGTCGGGGCCTATGACTCCATTTCGCACTACGTAGCCTAGGATGGCTAGACGGTCGGTGCTAAACACGCACTTCTCCTTATTGTAGGTCAGATTAAGGAGGTGCGCAGTCTGGAGAAATTTACGGAGGTTGGTGTCATGGTCCTGCTGATCATGGCCGCAGATGGTGACGTTATCGAGATACGGGAACGTTGCGCGTAAGCCGTACCGATCAACCACTCGGTCCATCTCACGCTGGAAGACCGAGACCCCGTTCGTGACACCGAAGGGAACCCTTAAAAAGTGGTAGAGCCGCCCATCTGCTTCGAAGGCAGTGTACTGGCGGTCACTATTACGGAGGGGTAGCTGGTGGTAGGCGGACTGGAGATCCACCGTGGAGAAGACCTTGTATTGCGCAATCCTGTTTACCAGGTCGGCAATACGGGGAGGAGGGTACGCGTCCAGTTGCGTAAACCGATTGATGGTCTGGCTATAGTCGATGACCATCCTGTTTCTCCCCGGTCTTTACCACCACTACTTGAGCCCTCCAGGGGCTGTTGCTTGCTTCGATGACCCCTTCCTTCAGCAGCCTTTGGACCTCAGACTTGATGAAGGTCCGGTCCTGGGCACTGTACCGTCTGCTCCTGGTGGCGACGGGTTTGCAATCCGGGGTGAGGTTCGCAAACAGGAAAGGCGGGTCGACCTTAAGGGCCGCGAGGCCGCAGACAGTAAGGGGGGGTATAGGGCCGCCAAATTTAAAGGTCAGGCTTTGTAGGTGGCATTGGAAATCCAGTCCAAGAAGGGTGGCTGCGCAGAGGTGTGGCAGACGTACAGGCGGAAATTGTGGAATTCCCTGCCTTGGACGGTGAGGTTCGTGAGACAGAACCCTTTTATCTGCACCGCGTGTGACCCGGACCGGGCCAGCGAGATCCTTTGTTTGACGGGATAGGTGACCAGAGAACAGCGCCTTACCGTGTCGGGGTGGACAAAGCTTTCCGTGCTCCCGGAGTCGATCAGGCACGACGTCACGTGGCCGTTGATGGCGATCATTGTGGTGGCCTTCGCTAGCGTCCAGGGCCGACTCTGATCCAGGGTAACGGAGGCCAGCTGCAGCAAGGAGTTCTGGTCGGGCATCGCGTAGTCAGCCGTGCTGGGGGCTTGAGGCCCCATCCAAGATGGCGCCAGCCATGGGTCGCACATGGAGTCCGGGGACGGGGACTCCGAAGATGGCGGCGGCGAGGGACAAAATGGCGGCGCCCAGCCATCCAGCATGGTTGCCGGGGGGCAAAATGGTCACGGGTCGCACGCTGGCTGGAAGGACAAAGGCTGCGGTGGGCGTTGGGCTGGCGGGACCTGGAAAAAGGACTGTGGTGGGCCTTGGGCTGCCGGGACCTGAAAGAACGGCTGCGGTGGGCCTTGGACAGCCGGGACCTAGAAGAACGGCTGTTGGTGTCGCTGGATACCGCGGCCACAGCGATCAATACTCTCGAGACAAAGAGGAGTCATATCTAATCGGCTTTAGAACTGTACCCAGCAGCGGTGATACAGAAAGTGAAGGCTGCTGGGACGGCATCGGTTCTTATACCCCGCCTCTCAGGGCGGGGCTATGTACATTATCCAATGGTAGACCCCTCGGTCTAGCCAATGGTCATTCACCTCTCAGGTACTGCAATACCTGGTATTACCACAGTACTTAAGCGAGGAATCAGGAGGGCTGAAAGGGGTCACGAAAAGTCATTGGCAAATAGGGTTAAGGAAAATCCCAAGGGTTTTTACACGTACATAAAAAGCAAGAGGGTAGCCAGGGAAAGGGTTGGCCCACTGAAAGACAGGGGAGGGAATCTATGTGTGGAGCCAGAGGAAATGGGCGGAGGTACTAAATTAATACTTTGCATCAGTATTCACCAAAGAGAAGGAATTGGTGGATGTTGAGTCTGGAGAAGGGTGTGTCGATAGCTTGGGTCACATTGAGATCCAAAAAGACGAGGTGTTGGGCGTCTTGAAAAATATTAAGGTAGATAAGTCCCCAGGACCTGATGGGATCTATCCCAGAATACTGAAGGAGGCAAGAGAGGAAATTGCTGAGGCCTTAACAGAAATCATTGGATCCTCACTGTCTTCAGGTGATGTCCCAGAGGACTGGAGAATAGCCAATGTTGTTCCTTTGTTTGAGAAAGGTAGCAAGGATAATCCAGGGAACTACAGGCCTGTGAGCCTTACGTCAGTGGTAGGGAAATTACTGGAGAGAATTATTCGAGACAGGATCTACTCCCATTTAGAAGCAAGTGGACGTATTAGCGAGAGGCAGCACAGTTTTGTGAAGGGGAGGTTGTGTCTCACTAACTTGATAGAGTTTTTCGAGGAGGTCACAAAGGTGGTTGATGCAGGTAGGGCAGTGGATGTTGTCCATATGGATTTCAGTAAGGCCTTTGACAAGGTCCCTCATGGCAGACTGGTACAAAAGATGAAGTCACACGGGATCAGAGGTGAGCTGGCAAGATGGATACAGAACTGGTTAGGTCATAGAAAGCAGAGAGTAGCAATGGAAGGGTGCTTTTCTGATTGGAGGGCTGTGACTAGTGGTGTTCTGCAGGGATCAGGCTGGGACCTTTGCTGTTCATAGTATATATAAATGATTTGGAGGACAATGTAACTGGTCTGATCAGTAAGTTTGTGGACGACACAAGGTTGGTGGAATTGCAGATAGCGATGAGGACTGTCAGAGGATACAGCATGATTTAGATCGTTTGGAGATTTGAGCGGAGAGATGGCAGATGGAGTTTAATCCGGACAAATGTGAGGTAATGCATTTCGGAAAGTCTAATACAGGTAGGGAATATACAGTGAATGGTAGAACCCTCAAGAGTATTGACAGTCAGAGAGATCTAGGTGTACAGGTCCACAGGTCACTGAAAGGGGCAACACAGGCGGAGAGGGTAGTCAAGAAGGCATACGTAATGCTTGCCTTCATTGGCCGGGGCATTGAGTATAAAAATTGGCAAGTCATTTTGCAGCTGTATAGAACCTTAGTTAGGCCACACTTGGAGTATAGTGTTCAATTCTGGTTGCCACACTACCAGAAGGATGTGGAGGCTTTAGAAAGGGTGCAGAAGAGATTTACTAGGATGTTGCCTGGTATGGAGGGCATAAGCTATGAGAGGTTGAATAAACTCGGTTTGTTCTCACTGGAATGACGGAGGTTGAGGGGCGACCTGATAGAGGTCTACAAAATGATGAGGGGCATAGACAGAGTGAATGTTCAGAGACTTTTCCCCAGGGTGGAGGGGTCAATTACTAGGGGGCGTAGGTTTAAGGTGCGAGGGGCAAGGTTTAGAGGAGATGTGCAAGGCAAGTTTTTTTTTTTTTTTTTTTTTACACAGAGGGTAGTGGGTGTCTGGAACTCGCTATCGGAGGAGGTGGTGGAAGCAGGGACGATAGTGACGTTTAAGGGGCATCTTGACAAATACATGAATTGGATGGGAAGAGAGGGATACGAACCCCGGAAGTGGAGAAGATTTTAGTTTAGACGGGCAGCATGGTCGGTGCAGGCTTGGAGGGCCGAAGGGCCTGTTCCTGTGCTGTACTTTTTGCTCTTTGGAACGGCTATGAGTTGGCATGGAGGGCATGAGTGGTCATTGGAGAGTTGTAGGTTGGACTGGAGGATATGAGTGGCCATTGAGAGTGAGTGAAGGAGCATGGAATGGAACTAGTTGGCATGGATGGGCCATTGGGAGTGGGTGGTGAGGGCTAGAGGGCCTAACATTGAATACAACAACTGGGACAAAGTCCCAGGGAATCGAGGGCAGCCTTTTAAAAAGGCCACATCAGCATTTGATAGCTCTGTGGCTGCCTCTGTACTCTTTTCTGGTGTAGCATGCCCAACTCCAGCATGCACCCACACCAAAATCAAAAGCCAGTCTTTTCAGGCACTTATTCCTGAGGCAGGTATGCCAAGCTGGCAACTTTCACCACTCCCGCTATTTGCCTCTAACATGAAAATCCAGCCCCATGATTGTTTTGATTTATGTTTTTTTTGTATATGTCGGCTGGTGCAAGGTTTCAACTGTTTTTTCCAAACTACAATTCAATGACTTTGCTACGATTGAATGGTTACTCACTAAAGGATCATTATCTTCCAGGTGTCTGTCTGTGCATGTAAAGGATAATTTTAGATTAAACAATTAGGTGCTCATTCCTTCTTCATTTTAAGTAACATCTCCATCAAATATTTTCTACACATTGGTAGTGGAGACAGAGTGAGGCTACTCTTATGAATCAGGTTAACTCCAACATATGCTGGGACAGATTATTGTGCAGGATAAAAGGGAAGATTACACCCAGTAGTTATGAGGAGCAATAGCCTTTCATGTGGTTGACAATGGCGCAATAAAGAAATCTTTCATAGTGCAGTGTTGCCCAACTACTTTCTAAAGCTACCTAGAAGGAGCCATCAACTGCTTATGATGAAACAACTTCCATTACTTCATCACGTCAGGGCTTGGACAAGAAGCGCAAAACAAGTCTGAAGAAGAGACTTGTGTCTACCTCAGAAGAATATTCCTTTCTGAAAGAATTATTGACTGGAGGATCATAAAAATGACATGATCTGTCAGCTAGGACGGAGCTTAGACAAAACAGAACCAAAGAAGTGCAGGTTAGGTGGATTGGCCATGACAATGAGCTGGGTTAAGGGGATAGGCCAGGGGAATGGGCCTAGATAGAGCGCTCTGTCGGAGCTTCGGTACAGACACAAAGGGCCAAATGGCGTCCTTCTGCACTGTAGAGATTCTATGGAGAACTATAATACAAATGATGTTTCTACATGAAAGGGTAAACCTTTGGGGGGGGGGGGGGGGGGGGAGGGCTGGGGTGGAATCAGTGAGTAAAGGGAATATAACCAAATAGTTGAATTGTGACCTTCCACTTACATTATTTGAAACAGTTTGGTATCTCAGTGTTTTTCTAATATCCTTTTTGAGACTGCATGGCTCAGTTGTTTTTTCTCACTCTTTCCTATAACTCACTCACTCCCTAGGTTACCCCTATTAAATAAAAAACACACAAAAACTAAGAAGCACATGAGCAAAAGACCTTGAAATCACCTTCATCACCACCGCAGCAATGAACCAGACAGGATACGTGCTTGCTTTAACAACACAAAATCACACAAGACTTGGCACAGAAACCAACAAACAGAAGGCTCTGGGTTAGATTAAATATAATGTACACACTGGGCTAATCCCAGCGTGATGAACTGATAGAAATGTGTGTTTTTCAGCACAGGCCTTTGACCAGACAATATGCAAATCATATGTAAATACTGTTTCTGATACAAACAACCAACAAAGCTGTCACTTTTTAACCTGTTCACCACCTTAAAAAGGACATTTCTTTAAAGGCTTATTCTCTGAATTTTTATTTCTTTGAAAACGAGAGTCCATTAAAAAAATTAGAGTGCAAAGAAATGTTGGCTAGGGCAGCATCTGAAAAGTCTCAATCGTAATACGGGCAATGATGACCATTTTAATATTTATCGCCAGGCAAAAGATATGTCATAGTGAATTGGCAGCCCATTTTACACCTGCTACTCCCGGCTGCCAATTTTCCCTCACTTAATTTTTGTCTGGCAATAAAAATGAAAACTAGCCCCTGGGTGAGAAAGGTTTTAGTCTGAAATTGGGTACAAAATGATTTAGTAACTAACTGTGCTTCTAAATGTTACAGCAATCACAAAGTGGGTAGCATAGTTGTAATGTTACTTTTGGACTAGTATCCAGAGGCCTGGAGTAATGTTCCTGAGGCACGAGTTCAAATCCCACCAGGGCAGCTGGGAAGATTTCAGTCAGTTCGTTGAATAAATATGGGATTAAAGCGAGCCTCAGAAATAATGGCCATGAAACTACTGAATTGCTATAAAAACTGATCTTGATCACTTATGCCCTTTAGGGAAGGAAATCTGCAATCCTTACTTGCTCTGGCCTACATGTTTCTCCAGGCCCACAGCAATGTGGTGACCCTGTGAAATGGCCTAGCAAGTCACTCAGTTGAATCAAACTGCTACAGAAAAGTGAAATACTGAGACAGGATGGATCACCAGGACTGGCCTAGATATGGGAAATAGGAGCTGATTACTGTAGAAGGAAGTTAAGCTCGAGAGTGATTCTTCTCAGCTCTATGTAAGAAAGGGACTTTTTCAAGCGCACGATTAACAAGTGGTGAAAGATCAGTGAGGGAAACTTCATCCCGAGTGAGATACAGGCCAAATGAGTATACTTGGGGATTTGGACCAAAGTTGGAATTTGATGCATTAAGGAAAGAGGTGTTTTTTTGCTTTCTAACTTTTTCATCCTTCAGAAAGTGCTCTTGCCCTGCTGCAGGAGAAGAGTGCTGGTTATTTGGTGAGTATTTCAGCTGCTGTGAGGCAGCAGTGGGGGAAAGAAAACAACTAGAATGTAAGTTGATTGGTCGGTAAGTGCTCAGTGTGTAGAAAACTAGCGTCTGGGATAAGGAAACATTCAGGCCAATATAGTACGGTAATCTGAAATAGAATAGTTAATGCAAGAGAAGTTAGGACATGACAGGGTAGCTTAGTCGAGTGGAATGCTTGTTCTGTAATATGTGTGAAGTATTGGATGCCACCGGTGTCCTCGGTGATCACATGTGTAGGAAGTGCTCCCAGTTGCAGAAACTCGGGTTTCAGAGCTCGAGCGATGGCTGGAGCTATTGTGGCACATCCGAAGCTGATAGCACATTCACAAAGGGGGTCACACCACAGCTTAAGGGCCCGAAGGCAGAGAGAGAATAAGTGACCACCAGGCAGTCTAAGAGAACTAGACAGATAATGCAGGGGTCCCCTGGGGCCCCACTCAGAAATCAGTTTCTATTTTGGAAGCTGGTGAGGGTGCTGGTTCCTCAGAGGAGTCCAGTCAGAGTCAGGTTTGTGGCACCACAAGAGGGGAGGGAGGAAGAAGAAAGGAAGAACAATAGTGAGAAGGGATTTGTTAGTTTGAGGAACAGTCAGGCATTTCTTTGGCTGCAGATGTGACTCCAGGATGGTGTGTGGCCTTCCTGGTGTCAGGGTCAAGGATGTCACAGAGCAACTGCAGGGCATTCTTCTGGGGGAGGGTGAACAGATGGAGATTGTGGCCCACATTGGTACCAATGACATAGGTAGGGAGGGGGAGGGAGTCCTGCAATCAGAATTTAAGGAGTTAGGTAAAAGATTAGCGAACTGGACCCCAATTGTAGTAATCTTTGGTTTACTCCCAGTACCACGTGACAGGATGTAAAGAAATCAGAGGGTATGGCAGGCAAATGTGTGACTAGAAAGGTGGTCCAGGAGGGAGGGCTTTAGATTCCTGGGACAGACTCTGGTAGAGATGGCATCTGTACAAGTCAGACAGATTGCACCTGAACAAAACTGGAATTAAATTCCTTGCGGGGCGTTATGCTCATGCTGTTGGGAGGGCTTTAAAACTAAAATCGGCAAGGGTGTGGGAACAAAGAGGAAATATTAGATTGGAGTACCATGATGCACAAAATAGTGGGAGGAGCAGAAAGCTCCATTGAAGTCGGCTCTCCCCCAGATAACTATTTTTACTCTGGACTGCCTATTATCCTTTCCCATCATCATCCTAAACGTTATGATACAATGATCACCGTCCCCTAAACGTTCCTCCATGACACTCTATCCACTCTCAATCATCAGCAAAACAATGGGCGAGGCTGTTGACAGTGATACCAAATGGCATTTACATAGCAATAACCAGCTCACTGATGCTCAATTTGGGTTCCAAGGGTCACTCAGTTCTAGACCTAATTAAAGCCTTGGAACAAACAGGGGCAAAAGAGCTGAGCTCAAGAGGGGAAGGTGAGAATGACTGCCCTTCATGTCAAGACAGCATCTAACAGTGCATGTGGCATTAAGAAACCCTATCAAAACTGAAATCATCGGGAATCCCAGGAGAAACTGCCCACTGGCTGGAATCATACGCAACACAAAAAAATGGATGTGGTTCTTGAAGGCCATCATGTCAGCTTAAAAACATTGCCACAAGAGTTCCACAGGCTAGCGACAGAGGCCCAACCTCGCAGATCACGAAGCAGCCACTGTCCATATGCAGCAAGATCTTGACAAAATTCAGACTTAGGCTGATGAATTGCAAGTAACATTCGCACTCCGTAATTGTCAGACGATGATGTCTCAAAGAGAAAATCTAATTATCTCCCCTTGATATTCAATGGCCTGACCATTGTTGAATTCCCCCAACATCCTGAAGGACACCATTTTACTGTACCAGTCATATAAATATTGTGGCTCCAAGAAGAAGTGAGTAACTCACCTCCTGAATCCCAAAACCTGTCCACCATCTAAAAGGCACAAGTCGGGAGTGTGATGAAATATTCTTCACTCCACTCAAGAAGCTCAAGACCATCCAGGACGAAGTAGCCTGCTTGATTGGCACCCCATTTACCACCTTAAACATTCACTCCTGCCATCACTGGCACACAATGGCATGAGTGTGCACCATCTACAAGATGCACTGCAGCAACTCAACAAGGATCCTTCAACAGCACCTTCCAAACCTGGAACCTCTATCATCTAGGAGAACAAGGGTATGGTCACAGCACCACCTGCAAGTTCCCCATGAAGCCACACAGCATCCTGACTTGGAACTATAATCGCCATTCCACTGTCACGGCTTAGAAGTATCACAACTCCCTCCCTAACATCATTGTGGGTGTACCTATACAACAAAGACTGCATTGGTTCACGAAGGAGGCTCACTGCCATCTTTTTAAGGGAAATTAGAAATGGGCAACAAATGTTGTTTATTCCCTGTGATGTCCATATCCTATGAACGAATAGTAAAAAGCAACAGTGTTTCAAGAAATGTAATAATGAGCATTAAAAATTCAGTCTGCTGATTTAAAAATATATTTGTTAAAATCTCCACCCAAACAGCAAATAATACTGACATACAAAATGACACAGCATTTGGAAAGGTGAGGTGATACCCAATAACTTGTCACTGAAGTATACAACATTATCACATTGCCTCCAAGAATACTATAAATGTGATTGAGTCTAATTCTTTACATTCTGTACAATGTATCACCCAGTAAAATAATGGGAAATAATCCTCAACACACAAATAATAGCACAAAGATTTTTGTTTACAATATTTTGAGCAAGTGAATTTCCCAAATGTTATGTGACATCAGGGTGATAGATGGGAGAGGGTGATAGTTAAAACATCTGATTTGGATTGCATTTCGATTTTATAGATGCTAACAAATACGGTTTTAGAAGCTGTAATAATGGTTATTGTTCTTAAGATTATTACAGAATGAGTAAATTGAGCGATAGTATTGAATAATGTGGGGCTCAAGGAAATAGCTGAATAATAATCTAACAATGAGCAATTATTATTTTGCAAAGGTATTTTTGCAAACTCCCAAAATGAATGTAAAGTGGTCTAATATTCTGCCAAATTCCAATTTTTATGTTAGTACTTTGTTGGGCAATATGTGTCATTGTGTAGTGACATTATAAATATGTTGGTGAAGATTTTCTCTAGTTGTTTTGCTAGTGAAATTATTTATCGGTTTGCAAAGAACATTGACAATAATGACCAGCAGATATTCTTTGTTGCATTTATGAAGTTGCTACATATAGTGAGTACTGGGTTTGCAATTTTTCCTGATATGGATGCAGTGAAATCAATAGCTCAGAACTGATCAATAACACCAGGACAAAATGCTCATTTATTTGCACAGATGGTGTATATATGCATTAATTAAAACCAAGTAAAGAATGAGGAGAGATTGGATAAACTCGGTTTGTTCTCACTAGAACAACGGAGGTTGAGGGGTGACCTGATAGAAGTTTACAAATTTATGAGGGGCATGGGCAGAGTGGACAGTCAGCAGCTTTTTCCCAGAGTGGACTTGTCAATTACTTGGGGACATAGGTTTAAGGTGCAAGGGGCAAAGTTTAGAGGAGATGTGCGAGGGAAGATTTTTTTTACACAGAAGGTAGTGGGTGCCTGGAACTCACTGCCAGAAGAGGTGTTGGAAGCAGGTATGATAGTGATGTTTAAGGGACGCCTTGACAAATACACAAATAGGATGGGAATAGAGGAATATGAACCCCTGGAAGTGTAGAAGGTTTTAGGTTAGAAGTGCAGCATGGTCGGCGCAGGCTTGAAGGGCTGAAGGGACCGTTCCTGTGCTGTACTTTTCTTTGTTCTTCAAGTGCTCACTTAAGTTTGTAGTTGGGTTGCTGAAAATCTCAACTTATAGTGCAAACAACTATAAGTGAATCATAGGTTCCCATAAAAATCAATATTAAAACTCGAATTAGGTCACTTTGGATATTTGTAACCTGGGGGAAAAAAACAAATTACAATTTGAAATATGTACACACATGTGCAGTGGTGCATTCCAAGCTGAAATATCTTGTAATGTAAATCACGAAATATAAAAGAAATGCTGTATAATTCCAATTAAGTAACACTCACCAATCTCTCTTGCTTATTAGGCAATCACTGCAGTTCGGGATAACTTATTTCCACTCCAATTTGATGGATTCTGAATGGCTGCTAAGTCCAATGAACGCTCTGCAGACTCGGCGATTGTGGGGTAGGTATTGCTTGGAAGATCAGTTTGGTCTACACCCCACCTAAGGCGGAAGTGAAAGCGGCGCTGGACGAATTGTACACAGCTATAAATAACAATGAAACAGAATATCCAGAGGCCTTGATCATCGTGGCCAGGGACTTCAATCAGGCCAACCTCAAGAGTGTCCTGCCAAAATTCCACCAACACATCTCCTGTCCCACCAAGGGCGCCAACATTCTCGACCACTGCTACACAAAAATCAAGGGCGCCTACCGATCCATCTCCCGACTGCACTTCGGAAAATCGGACCATAAGACGGTGCTCCTTTGACCGGCATATATGAAGAAACTTAAGCGGGAGAATCCGGTTAAGAAGGTCATGCAGTGCTGGTCCGAGGCAACAGAAGAGTTCCTACGTAACTGCTTGGAATCAGTGGGCGAGTCCATATTTAAGAACTCAGCGAACAATCTAAATGAGATGCCACCACCGTCACAGACTTTATCAGCAAATGTGTAGAAGACTATGTGTCAAAGAAAGTAGTACGTACGTCCCTCAACTGGAAACCATGGCTTAACTGGGAGATTGACTCCCTACTGAAGGCCAGGTCTGAGGCATTCAAGTCAGGCGACCCTAACCTATACAAAAAATCCAGATACGATCTCCACAAAGTCATCAGGGATGCCAAGAGATAATATCAGACCAAGCTAGAGTCACAGTAGAATCTGCGGCAGCAGCACACCCCTCCCCAATTAATTCATTGCGTTCTATGCTCAGTTTGAGCAGGAAACCATCAAACTGCTGTCAACTGCCCCAGCAGCCTCAGACACACACATACCCACTGTCACAGCTTCAGAAGTCAGATAGTCTTTCTTGAAAGTGAACCCTAGGAAAGCAAAGCAATATGTCCTGGCAGGGTCCCTGGTCGTGCACTCAGGTCCTGCGTGGACCAGCTGGCAGATGTGTTCGCGGACATCTTCAACCTCTCCTTACTCTGTTCCGAGGTCGCCACCTGCTTCAAGAAGACCACCATCATACCTGTGCCAAAGAAGAACCAGGCAACAATCCTCAACGACTGTCGTCCGGTAGTCTTGACATCAATCAGAATGAAGTGCTTTCAAAGGTTGGTTATGAGGCACATCAACTCCATACTTCCAGAATGCCTAGATCCATTGCAATTCGCATACCGTCACAACTGGTCCACAGCAGATGCCATCGCCCTGGCCCTACACGCATCCCTGGAACATCTTTACAACAAGGACTCCTATTCATTGACTACAGCTCCGCCTTCAACACCATAATCCCAGCCAAGGTCATATCAAAGCTCCAAAGCCTAGGACCTGGCTCCCCACTCAGCTACTGGAACCTCGACTTTCTGACCCATAGACCACAATCAGCAAGCATAAACAACAACACCTCCTCCACAATAGTCCTCAATACCGGGGCCCCGCAAGGCTGCATACCTATACTCTCCTGCACTCCCTATATGCTAGCCCCCTACTATACTCCCTATAAGGACATGACTGTGTGGCAAAATAAGGCTAAAACTCCATCTAAAAGTTTGCTGACGACACGACCGTAGTGGGTTGGATCTCGAACAACAATGAGTCAGAATACAGGGAGATACAGAACCTATTGGAGTGGTGTAATAACAACAATCTCTCCCTCAATGTCAGCAAAACTAAAGAGCTGGTCATTTACTTCAGGAAGCAAAGTATCGTACATGCCTCTGTCTGCATCAATGGGGCAGAGGTGGAGATGGTTGACTGCTTCAAATTCTTCGGTATGCATATCACCAACAAGTTGTCCTGGTGCACCCACATCGGAGCTACGACCAAGAAAACACAATAGCGCCTCTACTTTCTCAGGAAACTAAGGAAATTCGGCATGTCCACATTGACTCTTACCAACCTTGACAGATGCACCACAGAAAGCATCCTATTTGGCTGTATCACAGCCTGGTATGGCAACTGCTCGGCCCAAAACCGTAAGAAACTACAGAGTTGTCAACACCCAGTCCATCAGACAAATCCGCCTTCCACCCATTGACTCTGTCTGCACCTCCCGCTGCCTGGGGAAAGCGGGCAGCATAATCAAAGACCCCTTCCACCCGGCTTATTCATTCTTCCAACTTCTTCCATTGGGCAGGAGATACAAAAGTCTGAGAACACACATTAACAGATTCAAAAACAGCTTCTTCCCCACTGTTATCAGGCTCCTAAATGACGCTCTTATGAACTGATTTGATCTCTTCACATATCTTCTCCACTCAGTAGTACTACACTCCTGTATACTTCACCCGAGGCCTGTGTCTATGTATTTACATTGTGTATTTATGTTTGCCCGATGTATTTTTTTCATGTATAGAATGACCTGTCTGGACAATACTTTTCACTGTATCTCAGTACATGTGTCAATAAACAATTCAATTCAATCCAACATCAAAATGGTTCAGAGCCACTAAGCCCGACGTCAGTACAAACTGATGTAAAATTGGAACTGAAGATATAAATTGGGAATTCCAGCCCTAAAAACTGTGATTTTAAAACAAAACAACTTAGGAGGTGAACAACGCAAGGGGATACCTCCTGTAAACCAAGACAAAAATAATTGGCCTGATCTTTAGACCCCACTGGGACCAATATCAGAGATGGGCAGATAATGAAAATAGCCCCGCCAGTCCAAGTGTCATTTTCCCAGTTGCTCTCAGGTCAACTGTGCAGAGGTGGTAATGGGAATGGCAGGGCCACCTGGCGGATAGCCAATGCAGCACGTTAACAACCTATTAACAGTAATTAATGCAGGTTGACTGGAATTTTCCAGACTTCTGGGGCAGAATTTTCCGTTATTTGCACAGAGTGCTCACTCAGGTGAAAAAGCCGGAGTTGCAGCTCGCAGGCTGCAGACTTGGCTTTTGTTGCCACCTTTCGCAGTTAGCTGTGCAGAGGAAATCGCGTGACAGGGCCAAAGCCATCACGCTGGTGGGGTTTGGCCTAATAGAGACCGGGGTCCTGTTTCTAAAGGATGCCTGAATTGCGATACAAAAATATATCCCACCCCAACCCCCACAAGGGCAAACCCATCACCCATAAGGGGTAACCCCTAATGCACGCACAAGGGCCCCGCCCCCAAAGCATGCACACGGGACCGACCCCCAAATGGAGCTCACTAGAGGAGCCGCTGGGCAGGTCACAAATACACCTTCCTACCTCTCTCACTCTCACACCTACCTCTCTGTCTCACACACACGCACACACCTACCTCTCCGTCTCTCTCACACACAGACCTACCTCTCTGTCTCTCACACACACACACCTACTTCTCTGTCTCACACACACACACACACCTACTTCTCGGTCTCACACACACACACACACACACACACCTACCTCTGTCACACACACACACACCTACCTCTCTGTCACACACACACACACCTACCTCTCTGTCACACACACACACACCTACTTCTCTGTCTCTCACACACACACACACTTACCCCTTTGTCACACACACACACACACACACCTACCTCTCTGTCTCACTCACACACACACACCTACCACACACACACACCTACTTCTGTCTCACACACATACCTACCTCTCTGTCTCTCACACTCACACATACACCTACCTCTTGATGCCCGATCAATAACCTCAGAAATGAGATTGGAGACAATTGAAGGCTTTAATACACTAGATGCTTCCCGCAGCAGCGCAGGTCTGGAGGAAAGCTGCTGGGGCGGCACGGGCTCTTATACCCCGCCTTGCAGGGCGGAGCTAACATGCAAGCTTATCCAATGGGAACATGTACATTCTCCACCAATGGTATTCCGGCATTACTAGGTACCGTAATCCTCCTAACCCAGACTACCACACCTCTGTCACACACACCTACCTCTGTCATACACACACACACCTACCTCTCTGTCTCACACACACACACCTACTTCTCTGTCTCACACACACACCTACCTCTGTCACACACACACACACACACCTACCTCTGTCACACACACACACCTACCTCTCTATCACACACACACACCTACCTCTCTGCCACACACACACACACACACACACCAACTCTGTCTCACACACACACACCTACCTCACTGTCTCACACACACACACCTACCTCTCTGTCTCTCACACACACACCTACCTCTTGATGCACGATCAATAACCTCAGAAACGAGATTGGAGACAATTGAAGGCTTTAATACGCTGGATGTTTCCCCAGCAGCGCAGGTCCAGAGGAAAGCTGCTGGGGCGGCACGGGCTCTTATACCCCGCCTTGCAGGGTGGAGCTAACATGCAAGCTTATCCAATGGGAACAAATACATTCTCCACCAATGGTATTCCAGCATTACTAGGTACCGTAATCCTCCTAACACAGACTACCACACCTCTGTCACAGCACACACACACACCTATTTATCTGTCACACACACACACACACCTACCTCTGTCACACACACACCTACCTCTCTGTCTCACACACACACCTACCACTCTGTCACACATACACACACCTACCTCTGTCTCACACACACACCTACCTCTCTGTCTCACACACACACCTACCACTCTGTCACACATACACACACCTACCTCTGTCACACACACACACACACACACACATACACCACCCAGAGTGGTGGTAATTGATGGTAATGCGCCTACCAGAGGACCAGGATTGATGAGTGACCCCGACTGTCATGATATCCATATTTACATATCATAGTGCAATCACACACACACACTGATGGGACAGGTCGACGGACCAATCAACACACATGCAACATCGCAGCCAATCACCAGTCAGAGCACACGCACTATAAAACAGGGAACACCACAGTTCCCATTCATTCCAGCAGGAGATAGCTCAGAGCACAGAGCTCAAGCGAGCCACTCAAACATACACCATGTGCTGAGTGCCTCTCAAATATAGTGCTAAGGCTGGGTCCACAGGTTAACTGGTGAAGTATGAACCACAGCCAGAAGTTAACAGTTGTTATTTTCCAGAACAATAAAACAGAGTTGTACCATCTACAACCATGTTGGTTCGTTTGTGTATCGGAACACCCAACACGACACCGACCACAGATGATTGAGGACAGGGTGGGCTTGGGGGGTGGGGGTGGGGATGGCAGGGCCGTAGCTCTCAGCTGGCCCCTAACGTCATACTGAATGAGGGAACCTTCTGGAAGCCCGTTTCACGGATGCCCAGTGTAGTGAGTCCTCCGCTTCTGTAGGTTGAATACCACTAGTGGCAGGATGTGCCTCTGAGTGGGCATTAATAGCCCACTTAAGGGCCTCAGTTAGTGCCCGGGCAGGAAGGCTGTCTATGATTTATTTTTGGGTCCTCACCCCCCACCTCCTTGCCTGATTAAATGCTCCCCGTCTCAAACACCATACCAGGAGGATATTAAATTCCACTCAAACGTGCAGCACATCAGCTGCTAGCAAGTTATCATGTGACTTGAAACCTGGGATATCCTTTTGCAAGAAAGCTAATTCAGGATGATGCAAAGCATTTAATATCACACCAAATTTCACACAAAATGTGGGCTGCATAATTTCCAATCAATGGAGTATCAGCTTTGATGTTATTTAAGAAAACAGCTGCTGTTCCACATCTGTGCAGTCTTACCAAAGACAGGGCAATTCATTTGCCTGCCCTATGGTGGCAGTGTTTGAAATCTTCCTTGACATGCTTTGCAGCTGCAGCAACTCAATTTTCTGATGTAAAAGTATCTTCTGCCACCCTGTGGTAGCTATTAGAAATTACATGGTAAATGTTTTGATTTCTACCAATACAATTAGTCGAAGCAATACCACTAATGTTTAGGAACATGGGAAATCATTGATCGAACATGATTTTTGTTTTCTTCTTGCCAATTTTGTCCGCTCCCCTCCTCTGCTGAGGTTTTGACTAACCCATGTTGGAATCTGTACACGTGATCTTCTACCAGTACCTTTCACAGGTGACTATTGCACTTCCATTACCAATCGTGGGCTGTCCCACTCAATACCCAATTAATCATAACCAACACACCATGGAAAAATACAAGTAAAGCGTGATCAGTGCAGTGTGTCCAATGCTATATTTCGGAGATCTAGAAGAGACAGTACAGGGGCCCACAATATTGCATTATTTAAGAGACTATTAAACAAATTACTTTATTAGGGAAACCACAGATAATATTCAGAGTCACGGTGTATCAGTGAACGTCATAGTGACAAGAGTGCTTTAATAAAGCTGCTTTATAATTTGTCTAATACTTGCAGAGATGTGAGTCACCTTTGATGGCTTGTGACGTTGATTCAATTAGTAGCTCGGTCACAAAAATAATTCGCTCCCAGATTCTATCTGAAGTCTGTCAGTCTGTGAAAGATTAGTGAAGAGACAGTTGTCTTTTGCCTAAATATTGCTAGATTAGGCAGATGGAATTCAAATGGGTCCCCATTCTTCGTCACTAACCAGTGAACAGCATCGGAAGAGTCTGTACAAACGATGGGGACATGGTTCTGACTCAGCTCTGAACTGTCGTCAAAACACTTGTCATCACCACTGTCAAGGAGCACAGGTAGGTTTAAGTGATATATGTTTGTATTGTTGAATAATAGAAATAGGGTGTAGGTTTAAATGAGTTAAATTAATGTTTCTGCGAGAGGAAGGGTAACCTGTAAGTTGGATTAATATTAAACGAAGGCGTTTGCATGTATGGGGAGTGGCGTTTGGTTTCCATTCAAACTGTGTTCCTATTGTGCTGAGAGAGAGTTTACGACAGGAAAAGTAAACATGAGTGGATTGGATCTGACCAGTCAGCCTGTGGGTTTAAAGGGACTGAGAACATTATAGCAAAAGAGATAATTTGTAACTTGTCTTGTCCTTAAAATCTGTTTACACTTTGTGGTGAATGTATTATGGCAACCATTCACCACTGTGTTGCATTGTACTATGTTGTTGCCCTTGTGGGCTCCACCTATGGACCATTGTATTGTATTACACTGCATGTATCATGTTGGTGCCCTTGTGGGCTCCGCCCCTGGCTCCGCCCCCTTGAGGGGAAGTATATAGAGCAACTGCCCAGCAGGCGGCTCTCGGTACAGAGCAGTCGCAGGCAGGCACTGGTGTAGTTGATTAAAGCCACTGTTCACTCCAACTTTGTCTCGTGTGAATTGATGGTGGCATCAATTTAATCAACTACAACATCGCGATGGAAGCAGCCCTCAAACCTGACCAACTGGAACTCGACCCACAGGCCGCGGAAGCCAAAGGGATTTTTTCTCCCTGGCTCCGATGTTTCGAGGCCTACCTCGCCGCCTCCTCCTCGCCCTCTGTCACCGACGAACAGAAGCTGAGCCTCCTCCACGCCTGGGTGAGCCATCGAATCTCCATGCAAATCGAGGAAGCGACCACATAGGCAGACGCGCTCACCATCCTGAAGCGGCAATACATGAGGCCGGTGAACTAAGTGTCCGCGCGGCATCTCCTCACCATTCGCCGCCAACACCCCGGGGAATCGCTGGAGGAGTACCTACGCGACCTGAAAGTCCTCGCGCGAAGCTGCAACTACAAGGCCGTCACGGCCTCGCAACATCTGGAACTCGCCGTCCGGGATGCCTACGTGGCTGGAGTCCGGTCCAACTACGTCAGACAGTGCCTGCTCGAGAAGGGCGCCCTCAACCTAGAAGAGACGGCAAAACTAGCCACCTCCCTAGAAGTAGCGTTTCAGAGACTCAACGTTTTGCCCTCCGACCACGCGACCCCCTTGTGGACACCCGACCAGAGAGTACCCCAGGCCTGTGCCGCACGGCTGCCTGCCCAACCCGGGGGGCTGCCCTGCTACTTGTACGACTAGAACCAGGACCCCAGGCAGTGTTGCCCGGCTCAGAACGCGAACTGTAGCGACTGCGGCAAGAAAGGATACTTTGCCAAAGCTTGCCTGGCCAGGTCCAAGTCCTCCAAATCACAGGCCCGACTCTCGGACTCACAGGCCCGCAGACTCCGCAGCATGGCTGCGTGCCTGCCGGCTCCGCCCCCTTAGGATGCGTCATCTGCCTCGTGCTGTCCGTGGGGGCAGCCATCTTCGCCTCTACACAACACGTGCGACTCACGGGGGCCGCCATCTTTGCCGCCGTCTCCCACCCGGCCCACCATGTGTGACTCATGGGGGCCGCCATCTTCAACGCCGCCCGACACGTGCGACCGACAGGGGCAGCCATCTTAGGACCACCTCTGACCACACCGGCTACCCGCAACTCGGCACGGTCACCCTCGACCAGTCATGCCCCGAGCACCTCAGGAACTCCATGATGACCGACCGGGTCAATGGGCATGAAACGCCCTGCCTGTTTGACTCCAGGAGCATGGAGAGCTTCATACACCCAGGCACGGTAAGGCGCTGTTCTCTACAAATCTCCCCCGCATTTCAAACAATCTCCCTCGCTTCCGGATCGCACTCAGTGCAGATCCAGGGGTACACTGTCACGAAACTCGCGATACTGGGCGTCGAATACGCAAACTTTAAACTATATTATTATGTGAGAGCACCCTTAAGAAATGGATGTTTAAGCAATGTACCTTTAAGAAAACAGTGATGTCAGAGAGTGGGTGGAGCTGAGCTCAGTTCTGCCATTTTGGAGTTTCAGGTTTGAAAAGAGCTTGGGTGTGTGTCTGTGTTTGCAGTGAGCTGGATCTGCTGTGATCTCTGCCATGAAAGACTATCTCTGGATCATTTGGGTGATTTAAACTCATAATAGTAAAGCCTTTAACCTGATGTGTTTCTGTTTAAAGGTGTTAAATCTCATGGATATTGAAAAGAATAACCAAAGGATTATTTAGTGTTGTAATATTTTTGGGGTTATCTTTGAAGTAAGGGGTGTTAAGAGATCCAATGTTTATTTAAGAGGTTAAGTTGAGTTCATGGAATAAACATTGTTTTGTGTTTAAAAACCCACGTGTCCAAATTGTAATCCCACACCCAGGGAACAAGCCGTGTGCTCGGAAAAGCAACAATAGCATTAAAGGGCAGGTTGGTTTAACTCCATGATACATTTTGGGGTTCTGAAAACCCCTCGCCCATAACATAGAATATAGAACATTACAGCGCAGTACAGGCCCTTCGGCCCTCGATGTTGCGCCGACCTGTGAAACCACTCTAAAGCACATCTACACTATTCCCTTAGCGTCCATATGTCTATCCAATGACCATTTGAATGCCCTTAGTGTTGGCGAGTCCACTACTGTTGCAGACAGGGCATTCCACGTCCTTACTACTCTCTTAGTAAAGAACCTACCTCTGACATTTGTCCTATATCTATCTCCCCTCAATTTAAAGCTATGTCCCCTCGTGCTAGACATCACCATCCGAGGAAAAAGGCTCTCACTGTCCACCCTATCTAATCCTCTGATCATCTTGTATGCCTCAATTAAGTCACCTCTTAACCTTCTTCTCTCTAATGAAAACAGCCTCAAGTCCCTCAGCCTTCCCTCATAAGATCTTCCCTCCATACCAGGCAACATTCTGGTAAATCTCCTCTGCACCCTTTCCAATACTTCCACATCCTTCCTATAATGCGGCTACCAGAATTGCATGCAATACTCCAAATACAGCCACACCAGAGTTTTGTACAGCTGCAACATGACCTCATAAATCAAAGCTTGGTTTCCGACATCAGTTTCAGCCTGTGAGGGATAGAAACTGGGGACATGAGAAATACTCAAGTGGTAAAAGTAAAGGTGATCTGATGGGAGATAATAAGGAGAGTGTACCTCAGAGTAAAAAGGATCACCAGGAGGGTGGAAAAGAAATGAAAAGTTTCAAATGTTTTCACTGTAATAAACTCGGCCATGTAAAGACACAGTGTTGGTGGTTGAAGAAAAGCACTGGGAAGACTGATGTGGTAAAACAGGATAAGACAGTGGGGTTTGTTAAAGTGGTAAAGGAAAGCCCAAGTGAAGTGAAGGAGGTGCAAAAGATTGCACAGCCTGATCAAGAGGTGATTGATAAGAAGGTACCAGATCGCTTCAAAGAATTTACTTGTGTGGGTAAAGTTTACTCATGTGTATCAGGAGGAGCAGGTAAAGAAGTCACAATTTTAAGAGATACAGGGGCTAGTCAATCTTTAATGGTAAGAGATGAGGAATTACGTAGTTTGGGAAGAATGTTGCCAGAAAAGGTGGTAATATGTGGAATTCAGGGTGAGAGGAGTAGCATTCCATTATATAAGGTAAGGTTGGAAAGTCCAGTGAAGAGTGATGAAGTGGTAGTAGGAGTAATAGATAAACTATCTTGTCCAGGAATACAGTTTATCTTGGGTAATGATATAGCTGGATCGCAGGTAGAAGTGATGTCTACTGTGGTTGATAGGCCAGTGGAAAATCAGACAACTGAAGTGTTGAAGGACGAATATCCTGGGATTTTTCCGGATTGTGTAGTAACAAGGTCGCAAAGTCACAGGTTAGGACAAGAGGAGAAATCAAAGAGTGAAGATGAAGTTGAAGTGCAATTATCAGAAACGATTTTTGATCAGATGGTTGAAAAAGAACAAGAACAGGTGGAGGATGAGGCGGATATTTTTAGTTCAGGAAAATTGGCGGAGTTACAACAGAAAGATGTAGAAATAAAACGGATATATCAGAATACATATACGGAAGAGGAATCTGAGAGTATACCAGAGTGTTATTACCGTAAAAGTGATGTATTGATGAGAAAATGGAGACCCGTACATATGCAGGTGGATGAAAAGTGGGCAGAAGTTCATCAAGTAGTATTGCCGGTAGGATATAGAAAGGAGGTGTTGTGAGTTGCACATGAGGTACCAGTGGAAGGTCATTTGGGAATAAGGAAACCTCAAGCAGTGATAAAACCAGCGCCCTTAATACACATTCCAGCATTGGAGGAAAGTTTTACGAGGGTCATAATTGATTGTGTAGGACCACTTCCTAAAGTATATGCTTAAAAGGTTCTTTTAAAGGGAAGGAGAAAAAAAGTAGGTTTTAATGATTCTAACTCAGTGACGAACCAAATCCAGATGACTGTGAATTTGACATACGTCAATTTAAATTGGAAAATGAGGATGTTCTTAAAACTTGGGATGAATTATTAAGTTACCTTCGGGAGGAAAAACAAACTGACCTGAATGAGTTATTGATATCACATGGGCAAGTTTGTAGCGATAAATTGGGAAGTACTAAAATGGCTATACATGATGCAGATGTGGGAAATGCTGTTCCTATCAAACAACATCCATAGAGACTTAACCCTTTAAAAGTGGCACAGGTTAACAAAGAGATTGAGAGTATGCATACAAATGGCATAATTGAAGTGGGTTGCAGCCAATGGAGCTCACCCATAGTGATGGTACCTAAACCAGACAGTACCCAACGGTTGTGTGTGGACTATCGAAGGTTGAATGCAGTTACAAGAACGGACTCTTACCCGATCCCGCGTTTGAAGGATTGCATTGAGAAATTGGGACAATCTGCTTTTATTTACAACTTCCAGACATGGAAAGAACATTTAAAACATCGTATGGAGTTCTTCGATCGATTTCAGATGGCGGGTTTGGTGATGAACCTCGCCAAAAGTGAATTTGGAGAAGCCCGAATCACTTGCCTTGCGGAGTCTCCGATACCATCAAGATGAAGGTAAATAGTAGAGAAATAGAGGACCTACCGTTGAGAAAGGTAACAAGGGACTTTCGTTACCTGGGGATCCAGATAGCTAAGAATTGGGGCACATTGCATAGGTTAAATTTAACGCGGTTGGTGGAACAGATGGAGGAGGATTTCAAGAGATGGGATATGGTATCCCTGTCAATGGCAGGGAGGGTGCAGGCGGTTAAGATGGTGGTCCTCCCGAGATTCCTCTTTGTGTTTCAGTGCCTCCCGGTGGTGATTACGAAGGCTTTTTTTTAAAAGGATTGAAAAGAGCATCATGGGTTTTGTGTGGGCCGGGAAGACCCCGAGAGTGAGGAAGGGATTCTTACAGCGTAGCAGGGATAGGGGGGGGGCTGGCACTACCGAGCCTAAGTGAGTATTATTGGGCCGCTAATATTTCAATGGTGAGTAAGTGGATGGGAGAGGAGGAGGGAGCGGCGTGGAAGAGATTAGAGAGGGCGTCCTGTAGGGGGACTAGCCTACAGGCTATGGTGACAGCCCCATTGCCGTTCTCACCGAGGAACTACACCACAAGCCCGGTGGTGGTGGCTACACTGAAGATTTGGGGACAGTGGAGACGGCATAGGGGAAAGACTGGAGCCTTGGGGGGGTCCCAGATAAGAAACAACCATAGGTTTGCCCCGGGGGGAATGGATGGGGGATATGGAATGTGGCAAAGAGCAGGAATAACGCAACTGAAAGATCTGTTTGTGGATGGGAAGTTCGCGAGTCTGGGAGCGCTGACCGAGAAATATGGGTTGCCCCAAGGGAATGCATTCAGGTATATGCAACTGAGGGCTTTTGCGAGGCAACAGGTGAGGGAATTCCCGCAGCTCCCGACACAAGAGGTGCAGGACAGAGTGATCTCAAAGACATGGGTGGGGGATGGTAAGGTGTCAGATATATATAGGGAAATGAGGGACGAAGGGGAGACTATGGTAGATGAACTAAAAGGGAAATGGGAAGAAGAGCTGGGGGAGGAGATCGAGGAGGGGCTGTGGGCAGATGCCCTAAGCAGGGTAAACTCGTCGTCCTCGTGTGCCAGGCTAAGCCTGATTCAGTTTAAGGTATTACACAGGGCACATATGACTGGAGCACGGCTCAGTAAATTTTTTGGGGTGGAGGATAGGTGTGCGAGGTGCTCGAGAAGCCCAGCGAATCATACCCATATGTTTTGGTCATGCCCGGCACTACAGGGGTTTTGGATGGGGGTGACAAAGGTGCTTTCAAAAGTAGTAGGAGTCCGGGTCGAACCAAGCTGGGGGTTGGCTATATTTGGGGTTGCACAAGAGCCGGGAGTGCAGGAGGCGAGAGAGGCCGATGTTTTGGCCTTTGCGTCCCTAGTAGCCCGGCGCAGGATATTGCTAATGTGGAAAGAAGCCAAGCCCCCGGGGGTGGAGACCTGGATAAATGACATGGCGGGGTTTATAAAGCTAGAGCGGATTAAGTTCGTCCTAAGGGGGTCGGCTCAAGGGTTCACCAGGCGGTGGCAACCGTTCGTCGAATACCTCGCAGAAAGATAGACGGAATGGGAAAAAGAGGGCAGCAGCAGCAGCCCAGGATCGGGGGGGGGGGGGGGGGGGGGGGGAGGAACCAGAAGGACTCTCAGGGTTGTTAATATATACTGTATAGTATGTATAGGTCGTTGCTACAGATAATTATATATTGGACTGTTAAATTATATTTTTGGAGAGTGTTACTTGGGACAAGGCAGTTGCCAATTAGGGCTAGTTTTCATTTTTGTTATTTATTATTTATTCATTTTTTGTTTATAAAATAGGTCATTGTTATTTGTGTTGTTATAATATTGTGTAAAGGATGCACAATGTACTGTGTTGGTTGACCAAAAATTTTCAATAAAATATTTAATAAAAAAAAAGATGAAGGTAAATAATACGATTTCTTAGCACGAGTGGATTTAATCGAACAGCTGTGCAAATGTTTTGTGGCATGATTACTCCACTGATGGAATTGCTAAGAAACCGAATAAAATTCAATGGACAGCGGCCTTTCAACAGGCATTTGACTGCCTGAAAGCTGTGATCACCAATGTTCCTGTATTGGAGAATTGCAAGGTTCTCTGTGGTCAGATTGAACTAAAGTATCTGATTCTAAAGAGAATTGACGAGGAGTAGAGGAATGGATGGATCAAGAACAAGAGACGTTCTTGTTCAAAGAGAATGTCAATCGAGAAGGATTTCGGTTGGAGGAAGCAGAACAAAGAAAAATGGACTATATTATTATGCCTGTTTGAGTGTGTTGTTTTCTTTAAATGAAAATGTATATTTACTGTGTGCATTTCTTAGTGGATGGTGCAAAAGTGAAAAATGAAACCATCTTGAAGTTGATGGATTTTTTTTTCTTGGGGGGAGGTGTCATGTGAGAGTATCTTTAAGAAATGGATGTTTAAGCAATGTACATTTAAGAAAACAGTGATGTCAGAGAGTGGGTGGAGCTGAGCTCAGTTCAGCCATTCTGGAATTTCAGGTTTGAAAAGAGCTTGGGTGTGTGTCTGTGTTTACAGTGAGCTGGATCTGCTGTGATCTCTGCCATGAAAGACTATCTCTGGATCATTTGGGTGATTTAAACTCATAATAGTAAAGCCTTTAACCTGATGTGTTTCTGTTTATTCATAGAATTTACATAGAATTTACAGTGCAGAAGGAGGCCATTTGGCCCATCGAGTCTGCACCGGCTCTTGGAACGAGCACCCTACCCAAGGTCCACACCTCCACCCTATCCCCATAACCCAGTAACCCCACCCAACACTAAGGGCAATTTTGGACACTAAGGGCAATTGATCATGGCCAATCCACCTAACCTGCACATCTTTGGACTGTGGGAGGAAACCGGAGCACCCGGAGGAAACCCACGCACACACGGGGAGGATGTGCAGACTCCACACAGACAGTGACCCAAGCCGGAATCGAACCTGGGACCCTGGAGCTGTGAAGCGATTGTGCTATCCACAACGCTACCGTGCTGCCCACTTAAAGCTGTTAAGTCTCATGGATGCTGAAAGGAATATCTGAAGGATTATTTAGTGTTGTCATATTTTCGGGGTTATCGTTGAAGTGAGGGGTGTTAAGAGATCCAATGTTTATTTAAGAGGTTAAGTTGAGTTCATGGAATAAACATTGTTTTGTGTTTAAAAACCGATGTGTCCAGAATTGTAATCCCACACCTAGGGAACAAGCCGTGTGCTCAGAAAAGCAACAATAGCATTAAAGGGGGAGGTTGGTTGAACTCCATGATACATTTTGGGGTTCTGAAAACACCTCGCCCATAACAATATGTACTCCCCGATCTCTGCGCTCCTCTTCTGTTGGGACTGGACTTCCAGTGCAACCTCAGGAGCCTGACCCAAAAGTTTGGCGGGCCCTACCCCCCCCTCACCGTTTGTAGCCTCGCGACCCTGAAGGTCGACCCTCCCCCGCTCTTCGCAAATCTCACCGCCGACTGTAAACCCATCGCCAACAGGAGCAGGCAGTACGGTATCCAGGACAGGACTTTTATCAAGTCCGAGGTCCAGCGGCTCTTGCGGGAAGGGATCATCGAGGCCAGTAACAGCCCCTAGAGAGCCCAGGTGGTGGTCGTCAGGACCGGGGAAAAGAACCGGATAGTTGTAGATTACAGCCAAACCATAAACCTCGATGCGTACACCCTCTCCCGGATAGCGGACATGGTGAATCAGATTGCACACTACCGGGTGTTCTCCACAGTAGATCTGAAGTCCGCATACCACCAGCTCCCAATCCGCCCGGAGGACCGCCACTACACGGCCTTTGAGGCAGACCGCCGCCTCTTCCACTTCCTCCGGGTCCCCTACGGCGTCACCAACTGGGTCTCGGTCTTCCAAAGAACAATGGCCGAATGGTGGACCAGTACGGGCTGCGGGCCACATTTCAATACTTGAACAACGTCACCACCTGCAGCCATGTCCAACAGGACCACGACGCCAACCTTCAGAAGTTTCTCCAAACCGCACAAGCCCTCAACCTCACTTATAACAAGGAGAAATGCATTTCCCGCACAACCAGACTAGCCATCCTCGGCTATGTCGTGGAAAACGGAGTTCTAGGGCCCGACCCCGACCGTATTCGCCCCCTCCTGCAACTCCCCACTGCCCCAAGGCCCTAAAAAGATGCCTCGGGTTCTTTTCCTATTATGTCCAGTGGGTCCCCAACTATGCGGACAAAGCCCTCCCACTGATCAAATCTACCATCTTCCCACTGGCGGCTGAGGCCCGCCAGACCTTCAGCCGCATCAAGGCAGATATTGCCAAAGCCGCGCTGCGCACGGTGGTCGAGTCCGTCCCCTTCCAGGTGGAGAGCGATGCGTTAGAGGTCGCCCTCGCCACCACCCTTAACCAGGCAGGCAAGCCCGTAGCATTTTCTCCCGTACCCTCAACGCCTCTGAGATTCAACACTCCTCAGTCGAAAAAGAAGCTCAAGCCATCGTGGAAGCTGTACGGCACTGGAGGCACTACCTCGCTGGTAGGAGGTTTACCCTCGTCACTGACCAAAGGTCGGTAGCCTTCATGTTCGATAATACACAGCGGGGCAAGATCAAGAACGATAAAATCTTGAGGTGGAGGATCGAACTCTCCACCTATAATTACGATATAGTGTATCGTCCTGGGAAGCACAATGAGCCCCCAGATGCCCTGTCCCGCAGCACATGCGCCAGCGCGCAAGATGACCGATTCCAGGCCATCCACAATGACCTCTGCTACCCGGGGTCACCCGACTTATCCACTACAGGCCCGCAACCTGCCCTACTCCACTGAGGAGGTCAGGGCCATGACCAGGGACTGCCAAATCTGCGCGGAGTGTAAGCTGCACTTCTATCGACCGGATAAGACCCACCTGGTGAAGGCATCCCGGCCCTTCAAGCGCCTCAGTATCGACTTCAAAGGGCCCCTCCCCTCTACCAACAGCAACGCGTATTTCCTCAATGTCGTTGACGAGTACTCCCGCTTCCCCTTTGCAATCCCTTGTCCCGACATGACCGCGGCCACTGTCATGAAGGCCCTACATAGTATTTTCACCTTGTTCGGTTTCCCCACTTATGTCCACAGTGACCGGGGTTCCTCGTTTATGAGCGACGAACTGCGTCAGTACCTGCTCGGTAAGGGCATCACCTCGAGCAGGATTACCAGTTACAGCCCCCGGGGAAAGGGACAGGTGGAGAGGGAGAACACGACGGTATGAAAGGCCGTCGTCCTGGCCCTGCGGTCTAGGCCCTCGTGCTTATCTAGCTTACCCTTAAATACACCTATGTGTCCCCCTCTAGTACTCCTCGTCCACATATCTTTATCCATTGATGTTTCTTCTTAAGGTGACAGTTTCTTTAAGGGCAACACAGCAGATAAAGGGTCACCTGGCTTTGGGGTGGGTAAATCACCTCACGGGTTGAAGTCCTTAGACAAAGAGACATTTTGGGAGCCAGCTGCAGCCATGTGGCTGCTCTACATTTCTTGTTAATAAAAAACTTTTTGCATTGGAAAAACTTTAATAAAACATTTATTAAAAATAAAAATTAAAAATAAAAAACGTTTTGCTCACTAATGAAGTACTTGATGCAAGGGTTATGGTGGATGGGGGGCTTGTTAAATAAAACGTGTGGACTGTCCGCCATCTTGTCACTCACCTCGACCTGCCTCCCACATTGTGGTGGGCGGGAAAGGCATCAGGCAGCTCACCCATCCTTGGGCCTATTGAGGCTTTTAAGTGGTTTATAAGAAGTGTGGCAGAGGAAGGGGGAAGCAAGGCGGACAGCCCAGGAACTTGCACTGTGCAGGCTGCTGTCAGGCAGGGACAGAGTGAGATACCTCCTTATTTGGGGATTCGATGTGCCCATTGGCGGCACTCTCCCAAGATCATATTCCCTCCCCCTTCCAAGCCTTAGCCTCTAAAACACAGCCACCCAAACGCCTCCCCAGCCATCCTCCTCACTCGGATCTGCCAGGCAGACCCGTCTAAAAGCCCTGGACCCACCTGGTGGAGACCTAGATTTCTTCAGATACCTCTTGTAGTTCTAGCAATGGCTATTACTTGACCCTGGTGCTGCTGTTACCATAGCGTGAACAGCCAGTCAGACTTCACGTGTAGGCTGATCACAAACTTTTTGATCGTGGATCGGGGGATAGTTTGGGGAATACAGCCCCTGTACAATCCACCCAACTTTCAAAAACATGAATGTGTTTGCGTGACACTTTGGCTCGGGTTAAATTAAATCACATTGGCCATTTATTGGTTAAATAGTCCTTAGTGGCAGTCTCTTTATAGTGGTGTAAAGTATTTTAGGGTAACTGTATTTGCTTAAGAGTGTATTGTGAAGAGACTGCCTACTCACAGTAGCAAGAGAAGACTGCAACGAGATAATGGCATCAGTTTGAAGAAAAGTCTAACTATGAAAGTCAAGCGATAAAATTCAAGTACAGACAGTTCAACTAAGTTAAGCAGAAAGCTGAAAAAGATGGCAGCAAAAGCTTGCTACAGATGTAGTCCAGAAGTAACTCTTATAAGCAAAAACTGAAGCAAGAGAATCCGTCAAAGAAAGTCATTAATTGTTGGTCTGAGGAATCGGATGATCTCCTACGGGACTGCTTAGAGTCAGTGGACTGGTCAGTATTTAAAAACTATGCGACCAGCCTGAACGAGTACGCCACTACAGTAACTGACTTCATTAGTAAGTGTGTAGAAGACTGTGTGCCAAAGAAGCAAATCCGCGTGTTTCCCAACCAGAAACCCTGAATGAACAGGGATATCCACTGCTTGCTGAAGTCTAGGTCTGAGGCGTTCTAGTCAGGCGACCCTGACCTCTATAAGAAAGCCAGGTATAATCGAAAGAAATCCATCAAAGATGCCAAAAGACAGTACCAGACCAAGCTCGAGTCCCAGGCTAGCCACACGGATCCCTACCATCTATGGCAAGGTCTGCAAGACATAACGGGCTACAAGATGAAGGCATGTAAAATCGTTGCCTCCAACGCACCCCTCCCTGATGAGTTCAACGCATTCTATGCCCGCTTTGAGCAAGAGGTCAGCGAGAGAGAGCCCTCCACCCCAGAAGCCGTGGATGAACTTGTATCTGAGATCACCACTACAGACGTCAAGAGCAGCCTTCTCGAAGGTCAACCCACGGAAACCCACTGGCCCGGATGGGGTACCCAGATGAGCACTCAGGTCTTGCACGGATCAGCTGGCGGGGGTTTTCGCAGACATCTTCAACCTCTCTTTACAACAATCTGAGGTCCCTATTTGCTTCAAGAAGACAACCATTATCCCTGTACCAAAGAAAGGTCAAGCGGCGTGCCTAAATGACTATCGTCCAGTGGCTCTGACATCCATCATCATGAAGTGCTTCGAAAGGTTAGTCTTGGCACGAATCAACTCCAGCCTCCCGGATTGCCTTGATCGACCACAGTTCGCCTACTGCTGCAACAGGTCCACAGCAGATGCCATCCCCATGGCCCTGCACTCTACCCTGGAACACCTGGATAACAAAGACACCTATGTCAGACTCCTATTTATCGACTACAGCTCAGCCTTCAACACCATCATTCCTACGAAACTCATTTCCAAACTCCGTGGCCTCAGCTCCTTCCTCTGCGACTGGATCCTGAACTTTCTAACCCACAGGCCACAATCAGTAAAGATAGGCAACAACACCTCCTCCACGATCATCCTCAACACCGGTGCCCCACGAGGCTGTGTCCTCAGCCCCCTACTATACTCCTTATACACCTATGACTGTGTGCCAAATTCCCCTCCAACTCGATTTTCAAATTTGCTGATGACACCACCGTAGTGGATCGGATTTCAAACAATGACGAGACAGAGTACAGGAATGAGATAGAGTATCTGGTGAACTGGTGCGACGACAGTAATCTCTCCCTCAATGTCAACAAAACGAAGGAGATTGTCATCGACTTCAGGAAGCGCAGTGGAGAACATGCCCCTGTCTACATCAATGGGAACGAAGTAGAAAGGGTCGAGAGCTTCAACTTTTTAGGTGTCCAGATCACCAACAGCCTGTCCTGGTCCCCCTATGCCGACACTATAGTTAAGAAAGCCCACCAACGACTCTACTTTCTCAGAAGACTAAGGAAATTTGGCATGTCAACTACGACCCTCACCAACTTCTACAGATGCACCATAGAAAGCATTCTTTCTGGTTGTATCACAGCTTGGTATGGATTCTGCTCTGCCCAAGACCACAGGAAACTACAAAAGGTTGTGAATGTAGCTCAATCCATCACGCAAACCAGCCTTCCATCCATTGACTCTATCTATAATTCACGCTGCCTCGGAAAGGCAGGCAGCATAATTAAGGACCCCACGCACACCGGACATACTCTCTTCCACCTTCTTCCGTCAGGAAAAATATACCAAAGTTTGAGGTGACGCACCAACCGACTCAAGAACAGCTTCCTCCCTACTGCCATCGGACTTTTGAATGGACCTACCTCGTATTAAGTTGATCTTTTCTCAACGCCTTGCTATAACTGTAACATTATATTTTGCAGTCTCTCCTTCCTTCCCTATGTACGGTATGCATTGTTTGTACAGCATGCAAGAAACAATATTTTTCACTGTATACTAATACATGTGACAATAAATCAAATCAAATCAATGCTGTTTGTGGGAGCGGAGAGCAAATTGGATACCATGTTTCCTACATTACAATAGTGACTAAATGTCAAACACTTCATTGACTGTAAAGTCCTTTGGAATGTCGTGAAAGGATGGTCATGAAAAAGGGTCTTTATTCTCTATTCCTCCCACAGGAGAAGAGAGCACATAATACAGGGTGGTGCAGGTCACCAGTGGAGGAAGTCCAAAGTCCACAGAGTGGAGCTGAAATTCCCAATGATACCTCTGGTGGGAGCCCAGTGAAATGGCCATTCATATTGTTTCCCTGGAGCTCCATTAGTCTCTTGCCAGAGTTATAGTTGGAGATTAAGGTGCACAGGATTTCAAGTCAGGAAATCACCATAAAAGGAGGAGACACTGAGAATCACTGAAATACAAACAGACTAGTGTTGTGGTCGAGAAGTGATGGAAAATATATTTTTATTCGTCAACTGGAATATTTTATAAAGTCATTTTTCTAGTGCTGTTAAAAATGAAGAAATGCTGAATTTTTAAAAACATATTTTATTAAGGCATTGTATGAACAACAAAACAAAACAGAAGCAAAATTGTACAACACAGTAAATAACCATCACCCACACTCCCCCTGCCTTCCCCTCCTCCCATCCTGCCTCCCCCATTTTTAACCGCCTTATTTACCCCCCAAAATCAACTGACCCTCTCAACTTTTCCAACCTCAGGAATTCTACCAGGTCGCTCACTTTTGGCGGTTCCGTGACCCTCCACCCGAGCAAAATTAGTCTTCAGGCTATAAGGGAGGCAAAGGCCAAGATATTGGCCTCTCTCACCCCCGGGTCTTCCGACACCACAAACATCGCTACCTCTTGGCTTGGGGCCACGTTTACCACCAACACCTTGGACATTACGCCCATGAACCCTTGCCAGAACCCCCTCAGTTTCAGACATGCCCAAAACATGTGGACATGGTTCGTGGGCCTCCCCACACCCCCCCACACCTGTTCTCTACTCAATCAAATAAACTATTTATCCTCGCCATTGTCACATTCTCGCTGCAAACTACTTTAAACTGAATAAGGCTGAGCCTTGCACACAATGAGGGCGCATTTACCCTCCTCTGAGTCTCCTCCCACGTTCCGGCCTTCATCTCCCAACCCAGCTCCTCCTCCCACTTCCGTTTCACATCTGCTATCGGGGCTCCTCCCAGTCCATCAGCTTCTTGTAAACCTCAAGACACCATCCCCGCCCCTACTCCCTCCCTCGGCAGCACTTTATCCTGCAGCCCCAAGGGCGGCAAACCGGGAAAGGACGGCACCTGGCTCCTCACGAAATTCTGGACCTGTAACTACCTAAAATCATTCCCCATGGGCAGCTCATATTCCTCCTCCAGGTCCTCTAGGCTGGCAAAGCTGCCCCCTACGAACAAACCCCCAAACCGCTCAATCCCCCCTGCCACCACCCCCGAAACCCCCCATCTCCGGTGCAAATCTATGGTTATCACAAATTGGTGTCCACACCAAGGCACCCTCCAGTCTCATGTGCTGCCTCTACAGCCCCAATACCCTCAAGGCTGACACCACCATTGGGCTCACGGAGTGCCTGGCAGGCAAGAACAGGCGAGGTGCTGTCAGCAATGCCCCTAAACTCATTCCCCTGCAAGAATCCGCCCCTATACCAACCCCTCCCCCACTACCTATTTCCTACCCATAGCGATGTTAACCGCCCAGTAGTTACTCATTATATTCGGCAATGCCAACCCTCCCCCTACTCACCCGCATTCCAGAAACGCCCTCTTGCCCACACACTTTAAAGATTGACTTCAGAACGAAGGATGGGAGGTTCTGGAATATAAACAAGAGCCTTGGCAGCACCGTCATCTTCACTGTCTGCACGCCACGACAATGGAAGCACATCCCACCCCTTAAAATCCCCCTTCATCTGCTCTGCCAACCGAGCCAAATTTAACTAATGCAGCTACTCCAAACTCTTGCCTTTTGGTCTCAATCAGGAACACCTCGCTCTCTCCCATGTTCAGCTTGTATCCAGAAAGTCAGCCAAAATCCTCCACAATCCCCATAATTCTACCAATGCCCCCCAATGGGTCCGAAATATATAACATGTCATCCGCATACAGCAAAATCCTGTGCTCAACCCCGTGCACAATCCCTTTCAGCCCCTCGACGATCTAAGTGCCATTGGCTCTATTGCCATGGCAAAAAGCAACAGGGAGAGCGGGCACCACAGCCTCAAAGAACAATACAGCACAGGAGACAGGGATGCCCGTCCTCCCCGTTGCCTTGTCCCACGGTGCAGTCCGAAATATCCTGAACTCACCCAGTTCATCTGCACACTTGCTACCGGTGCCTAATACAGCGACCGGACCCAGTCCACAAACCCCTACCCAAACCCAAATCGTCCCAACACTTCCAACAGATATTCCCACTCCACCCGGTCGAAAGCCTTCTCCGCAGCCATCGCCACTGCAACCCCCATCTCCTGGCATCATAATTACATTAAGTAGCTGTGGTGAACCACTGTATTATATTGAACATACTGTTCTTACTTATTGTACTTACTGTTCTTACTGTTTGTTACATGTCTGGGTTTGTCCCTGTTGGCTCCGCCCCTCGGGCTCGGGTATAAAGGAGCTAACCTCCAGCCCTGCCCTCATTCTGGGACTGGCTGCCAGCAGGCATCTTTTAAAGGTATCTGATTAAAGCCACAGTTTATTCTTCCGACTCTCGTCTGTCGTCATTGATGGTACATCATTTTAATCAGCTAAAATTTTAAGATGGATCCATCGCTCAAGCCTGATCGCCCTGAGCTGGACCCCTAAGCAGCTGACCCCACTGCCACGTTTGAACACTGGCTAAGCTGCTTTGAATCTTACATTGATTCCCCCGCCACCGCCGTCGCTGAGACCCACAAGCTGCGAGTCCTCAACTCCCGGGTGAGCCCGCAAGTTTTCCTTCTTATCAGAGACTCGTACGAGGATACAATAACGCTGTTGAAGGGGCAGTATGTTGAGGAAGTCAACGAGGTGTACGCTAGGCATCTCCTTGCCACGAGGCACCAGCGCCCCGGAGAATCGCAAGCTGAATTTCTGTGTGCCTTGTGGGTACTCGGCCGGAACTGCAGTTGTAAGGCGGTATCAGCTGTCAAGCACACCAAATTGCTGATCCGGGACGCCTATGTCGCAGACATAAAATCTAATTACATCCGCCAGCGCCTACTGGAAGGGTGTACACTCGACCCACAAGACACAGTACAACTCTTGGACTCGTTGGAAGTGGCCTTCCATAACATGGATGCCTACACCTCTGACCACGCGGCACCCTCGTGGATGCCGCCATCACCCAACCAGGGGCGCCGCAAGCCTGTGTCGCACAGCAACCCGCCAACTCCAGAGGCCCGAAATATTACTTCTGTGGCCAGTGTAAGCACTGCAGACAACTCTGCCCAGCGAGGGGCGCGATCTGCAACGGGTGCGGAAAGAAGGGACACTTCTCTAAAGTCTGCCAGGCCCGACCCGTTTCTAAACCCAGTAGCACTGCGTGTAGCCCGCAGGGACCGCCCCCATCTTCCACGTCATCCGCCACGTGCGACTCATGGGGGCCGCCATCTTGGCCGTCATCTTCGACGCCACCTGCCACGTGCGACCCGTGGCAGCCGACATCTCCGACGCCATATGCCACGTGCGATCCATGGGGGCCGCCATCTTGGAATCACCCCTCCGCCTCCCGGAACCCCTGCTCACCAGATCATACGCTGGCCTCCGCTACCCTCGATCAGCCCACCCACCTTCCGAAGCCTGCCTCCATCACCCTCAACCAATCTCAATCTCATCACCTCACTAAATCCATGATGGCCGTCCGGATCAACAGCCATGAGACGACCTGCCTCTTCGACTCTGGGAGCACGGAGAGTTTCATTCACCCAGATACAGTACGGCGCTTCTCCCTCCCAATTTTACCCGCGATCCAGAAAATCTCCCTGGCTTCTGAATCACATTCCGTGGAAGTCCGTGGGTACTGTGTCGCAATCCTTACAGCACGGGGCGTCGAGTACAAAAATTTCACGCTCTAAGTGTCCCCCCAACTCTGCGCTGCCCTACTCCTAGGTCTAGATTTCCAATGCCACCTCAAAAGTCTTACCTTGGAATTCGATGGACCCCTGCCCCATCTCACCGTCTGTAGCCTGTCGACCCTTAAGGTCGCCCCACCCCGCTCTTTGCTAACCTCACCCCAGACTGTAAGCCCGTCGCCACTAGGAGCAGACGATACAGTGCTCAGAACAAGGCCTTTATCAGGTCGGAGGTCCAGCGACTCCTGCGGGAAGGGATCATCGATGCCAGTACTAGCCCCTGGAGAGCCCAAGTGGTGGTCGTCAAAACTGGGGAGAAGCACCGGGTGGTCATCGACTGCAGTCAGACCATCAACCAGTACACGCAGCTCGATGGGTACCCTCTCCCCCGCATATCTGACATGGTCAATCAGATTGCGCAGTACCGAGTCTTCTCCACTATTGACTTGAAGTCCGCGTACCACCAGCACCCTATCCGCCCGGAGGACCGCCAATACACTGCCTTCGAGGCAGATGGCCACCTCTACCACTTCCTCAGGGTCCCCTTCAGCGTCACCATTGGGGACTCGGTCTTCCAACGGGAGATGGACCGAATGGTTGACCAGTACGGGCTGCGGGCCACGTTCCCGTATCTGCATAATGTCACCATCTGCGGCCATGACCAGCAGGACCATGATGCTAACCTCCAACATTTCCTCCACACTGCCAAGCTCCTTAATCTGACATACAATAAGGAGAAATGCGTTTTCTGCACAATCCGCCTAGCCATCCTTGGCTATGTCGTGGAAAACGGAGTCCTAGGGCCTGATCCTGACCGCATGCGCCTCCTCCTGGAACTTCCACTGCTCCAAGGCCCTGAAGAGATGCCTGGGGTTCTTTTCCTATTATGCCCAGTGGGTCCCCAATTATGCGGACAAGGCCCGCCCACTCATTAAATCCACCATTTTTCCCCTGATGGCTGAGGCCCGCCAGGCCTTCAACCACATCAAAACAGATATTGCCAAAGCCATGATGCACGCAGTAGACGAGTCCATCCCGTTCCAAGTTGAGAGCGATGCGTCTGACTTTGCTCTGGCCGCTACCCTCAACCAGGCGAGCAGGCCCGTGGCTTTCTTCTCCCGTACCCTCCAGGGCTCTGAAATTCAACACTCCTCCGTCGAAAAGGAAGCCCTGGCCATTGTGGAAGCTGTGCGACATTGGAGGCATTACCTGGCCGGCAGGCGGTTCACTCTCCTCACTGACCAACGGTCGGTTGCCTTCAAGTTTAACAATACGCAGCGGGGCAAGATCAAGAATGACAAGATCCTAAGGTGGAGGATCGAACTCTCCACCTATAATTATGATATCTTGTATCGCCCTGGGAAGCTCATTGAGCCATCTCACAAGTTGCCAGCGCACAAGTAGATCGACTTCGGGCCCTCCATAATGACCTCTGTCACCCGGGGGTCACCCCTTTTTTTTTTTCATTTTATCAAGGCTCGCAACCTGCCTTACTCCATTGAGGAGGTCAGGTCCGTGACCAGGGACTGCCAGGTCTGCGCGGAGTGCAAACCGCACTTCCATCGGCCGGACAGAGCACACCTGGTAAAGGCCTCCCGCCCCTTTGAGCGCCTCAGCATCGATTTCAAAGGGCCCCTCCCCTCCACTGACCGTAATGTGTCCTTTCTCAACATCATTGAGGAGTACTCACGTTTCCCTTTTACCATCCCGTGCCCTGACATGACCTCTGCCACAGTCACCAAGGTCCTGCACGGCCTCTTCACCTTGTTCGGTTTCCCCACTTACATCCATAGCGATCGGGGTTCCTCCTTCATGAGTGATGAGCTGCGTCAGTTCCTGAATGGCAAGGGCATCGCCTCAAGCAGGACTACCAGCTACAACCCCGGGGGAAACGGACAGGTGGAGAGGGAGAACGCGACAGTCTGGAAGGCCATCCTTCTTGCCCTACGGTCTAGAAGTCTCCCTGTCTCCCGCTGGCAGGGGGTCCTTCCCGATGCGCTCCACTCCATCCGGTCGCTCCTGTGTACTGCCACCAATGCGACACCTCACGAGAGAATGTTTGTCTTCCCCAGGAAGCCAACCTCAGGGGTCTCGCTCCCGTCCTGGCTGACGGTTCCAGGGCCCGAACTCCTCCGGAAGCATGCGAGGAGTCACAAGTCGGATCCCCTGGTCGAACGGGTCCTTCTCCTCCATGCTAACCCCCAATATGCCTACGTGGCACACCATGACGGGCGGGAGGACACAGTCTCCCTTCGGGACTTGGCACCCGCAGGTTCCCCAGTGACCATCACCACTACCCCCGACTCTACACCGTCTCCCTCCGTTGCTACTTATCCGGAAGACGACACACTCCTGGATACGCAGGCCTCAACACTTCATTCGACACCAGCGTCCTCACCACAGCCGGGACTGAGGCAGTCACAGCGAACGGTCAAAGCCCCGACAGACTCGATCTCTAATTCAACCCGTCCACTTCACCCCCGCCGGACTCTTTTTTTAAACGGGGTGAATGTGGTGAACCACTGTATTATATTGTACACACTGTTCTTACTTATTGTACTTACTGTTCTTACTGTTTGTTACATGTCTGGGTTCGTCCCTGCTGGCTCCGCCCCTTGGGCTCAAGTATAAAGGTAGCTAACCTCCAGCCCTGCCCTCATTCTGGGACCGGCTGCCAGCAGGTATCTTTTAGCTGATTAAAGCCACAGTTTACTCTTCCGACTCTCGTCTGTCGTCATTGATGGTACATCAGTAGCCTCCTGACATTTCTATCTCCCTTTCACAAACCCCGTTTGGCCCTTGCCCATCACTCCTAGAACGCAGTCCTCAATTCGCGAAGGCAACCCAAACGCCAGCGACTTGCCATCCACATATAACAATGATATCGGTCAGTAGGATCCACACTGCACCGGATCCTAATCTTTCTTCAGGGAGGTGGACGGCTGCGATAGTGTAGAGGGGAGCTCCTCCCTCTCCCTAGCCTCATGATATACCCTCACCATCAACGGTCCCATATTCCCCCGCAAACGTTTTATAAAACACCACCGGGAACCCAGCCGGGCCCAGGGTCTTACCTGCCTGCATCGTCCCCTTACTCTCTATCACTCCCTCAACCCAAAGTGGGCCCCCAGTCCCTCCACCAGGTCCTCATCCACCTTAAGTAATTCCAACCCATCCAGGAACCACCGCATTCCCTCCCCCCGGCCGGGTGCTCCTATCTTCTTCATATCACTTCCTATAAAATTCCTCAAACACCCCATTTACCCCCACCGGGTCCAGTGCCTCCCATCCCGTCCTTCACTCTACCAATCTCCCTCATTGCCTCCTGTTTCCTAAGTTGGTGGGCCAGCATCCTGCTCGCCTTTGCCCCGTACTCGAAGATTATCCCCCGGCCCTCTGCAATTGCCCTACTGCCTTCCCCATGGACACCAGAGCCTCTGTCCCTCCCTGAACAACATTGCCTATGGGACTCCGAATACCTCCTGTCCACCCTCAGAATCTCTTCCACCAACCTTCCCATCTTTGCTCATTCCCCGTTTTTCCTATGTGCCCGAATCAAAATAAACTCCCCCCTAACCACTGCTATGAGTGCCTCCCATGGTGTGGCGGCCGAGAACCCCGCCCTTCCCCGCAACGTTGAGTTCCACATACCACTCGCAAACCTCCTCATCCGCCAGCAACCCAACATCCAGACTCGCCTGCGGGGACGAGGCACTCCCAAATCCACCAGGTGCGGCGCGTGGTCTGAAACCGCTATCACCGAATTGAGTCGACTACCGCTGATGTGGCCAAACGAGCTGCATGCCAGCCAACGACAAGGTACTCACTCCCTGCTTGATCTGGTCAACTGTGTGTACCGAAACAGCCGCTCTAATATCCAACTCCATCCGGAGCAAATATCCATTGACCTGTACTGAATTACAAATCAGGGCAAAACGGGGCACCAACCTACAATTGAGATGCATCTTGGCCTTATCCTCAGCCTCTTCAGGGTTGTCCAAATGTAAGGCCTTACCACGGGTTCAACACCCACTATGCCCAGGGAGCCTGAGGCGTCAAATCTCCTGCCTTTGCCGACTACGTCTGGCCCGATGTCCGCACTTAATGCAGGTGACGGAATTGCTGTCAGCGGAATACTGGGACAGGGTGCGGCATGGCACCTGGCTGGAATCACTGTGGCGTTCCTTCTGAGGCATAGAGGAGCCACGTGGGGGATGGCACTGGACAATATTCACTTCCATACCCTGTAATTCTTGATCATGTTGTGCCACACTCTTGAGACAGGGAGATTTGTAGCGTTTGTTGAAATGTGGGGCCCAGAAGTTTCTTTCATTGTCGGTTACCCCGCAGACCCAACGGTCACGGAGCATATCCACTAAAACAGTTCTGTACTCACAATATTCGGCGATCTTTCGAAGTCAAGAAACAAATTCTGCAACAGACTCCCTGGTGGGCCTCTCCAGCATATTGAAAATGTATCACTGAACGATGGAAGACGGGGTTGGGTTGAAATGCTGGACCACCAACACGGCAAACTGGTTGAACATCATCAAGTCGGCCGCCGCCAGAAAAACGAGGCCTAGATCACTCCAAACGTATGGGCCCCGCAGGCCATCAGCAATATTACGGTCTGGCGCTGGTTTTCTGTCATATTATTGGCTCTGAAGAAGTACCGCCTTCACTCTGCGTACCGATTCCAGGTTTCCATATCGGGTCAAAGGCATCCAAATGTCCAGAGGCATCGTCAATCACCCAACTTTGCAGCATGGTCCAGAAAGGAAAAAAAAAATCAGCACTGGGAGGTGGCTCAGATGGTCAGGTGACACGTCAACAGCTCCAGGTTTACCCCCGTCGCCAGTTTAATGCACAGGGAGCCCAAAGTAAGTGTTATGGGCCAGGGTTTAGAGAACCCCAAAGCGTACCATGGAGTTCACCTGACCTACAACTTTTAATAGATTGTGGTATGGGGAGCACACGGCTGACTCTACAGGTGTGGTACAGCAGAAAATGGACCAGTGGTTTTTCAAACAAAACAATGTTTATTCTATGAACTCAAGTTAACCTTTTTAAAACAAACAGTGCATATCTTAGCAACCATTAATTCAAATACACCCCCCAAAGAATAAAACACTAAGTAATCTGTATGCTGTTCTTTTAACATCCAAAACTTACCAAACCTCTAAACAGGAGCACATTAGAGTTTACATTCAATACTGAAATAATTTATAAATCATTTATAATTCTGAATTCACCAAATGATTAAGATAGTCTTTGGATGGCAGACTTCAGATGCAGCTCCCTGAAAAACACAGACACACCCAAGCTCTTCTCAAACTGAAACTAAAAAGCAGAAGTGGAGTTCAGCTCCACCCACATTCTGACATCACTCCAGTAACATGAGCAACTCCATTTCTTAAAGGTACATTTCTTAAACACCCATTTCTTAAAGGGTACTCTCACATGACACCTCCCCGCACCCCCAAGAAAAAAAATAAACCATCAACTTCAAGATGGTTTCATTTTTCACCTTTGCACTATCCTTTAAGAAATGCACACAGTAAATATACATGTTTGTTTCAAAAAAACAACACACGCAAACAGGTATAATAATATAGTCCATTTTTTTTTCGTTCTTCTTCCTCCAATTGAAATCCGTCTCGATTGACAGTCTCTTTGAACAAGAAGGTCTCTGCACGATCTGTCCATTTCTCTACACCTCGGCATTTCTCTTTAAAGTCAGATACTTCAGTTCAATCTGATCACAGAGTCCTTGCAATTCTCCAACAGAGGAGCATTGGTTATCACAGTTTTCAGGCAGTCAAATGCCTGTTGAAAGTCCGCTGTCCATTGAACTTTGCGACGGTTCTTCAGCAAGTCCATCAGTGGAGCAATCACGCTACAAAACGTTTGCACAAATGATCGATCAAATCCACTCATGCCAAGAAATCGCTTTATTTCCTTTGTCTCGAGGGTATCGAAAACTCCTCAAGGAAAGTGATTCGGGCTTTTCCAAATTCACTTTTGGCTAGGTTTATCACCAAACCCGCCTCCAGAAGTCGACCGAATAACGCCATCAGATGTTTTAAATGGTCTTTCCATGTCTGGCTGAACATTGCCAGATTGTCAATGCATACCGCACAATTGGGTAATCCTGAAACAACTTTGTTAGTTAACCGTTGAAATGTGGCTGGGGCGTTTTTCATGCCAAATGGCATAACTTTGAATTGGTATATACGATTTGGAGTCACAAAAGCTGAAATCTCCTTCGCCCTTTCGGATAAAGGTATCTGCCAGTAACCTTTAAGTAAATCCAATTTGGAAATAAAAGCGGATTGTCCCACTTTCTCAATGCAATCCTCCAAACGTGGGATAGGATAAGAGTCCGCTCTTGTAACTGCCTTAACCTTTCTATAGTCCACACATAATCATTGGGTACCGTCTGGTTTAGGTACCATCACTATGGGTGAGCTCCACTGGCTGCAGCCCACTTCAATTATGCCATTTTTAAGCATACTCTCAATCTGTTTGTTCACCTGTGCCAATTTTAAAGGGTTAAGTCTATATGGATGTTATTTGATTGGAACAGCATTTCCCCCATCTACATCATGTATGGCCATTTTAGTACTTCCCAATTTATCTCCACAAACTTGCCCATGTGATGTCAATAACTCTTTCACGTCAGTTTGTTTTTCCTCTGGAAGATAACTCAACAATTTATCCCAATTTTTAAGAACATCCTCATTTTCCAATTTAATTTCAGGTATGTCAAAATCACAGTCATCTGGATTTGGTTTGTCACTTTGAGTTAGAATCATTAAAACCTCCTCCTTTTTCTCTCCTTCCCTTTCAAAGTACCTTTTAAGCATATTCACATGACACACTCGGTGGTACTTCCTTCTATCTGGCGTTTTTATCAAATAATTCACCTCACTTAATTTCCTTTCAATCTGATAAGGTCCACAAAACCTAGCTTTTAAAGGTTCACCTACCACTGGTAACAACACTAACACTTTATCTCCATTGGCAAAACTACGAACTTTGAATTTCTTGTCCGCGACCCTTTTCATCACATTTTGTGCAACTTTCAAATGTTGTCTAGCCAATTCACCTGCTCTATTTAATCGTTCCCTAAAATTTGACACGTAATCCAACAATGTAATTTCCGATTTCTCACTCACCAATTTTTCCTTAATCAATTTAAGTGGTCCTCTTACCTCATGACCAAAAATTAGTTCAAAAGGACTAAATTTGGTTGACTCATTAGGTGCGTCTCCAATTGCAAATAGTACAAATGGAATTCGTTTATCCCAATCCTCTGGATAATCTTGACAATAAGCCCTCAACATTGTCTTTAATGTCTGATGCCACCTTTCTAACGCTCCCTGCGATTCTGGATGGTACGCAGTTGATTTAAATTGTTTTATTCCCAAGCTATCCATTACTTCTTTGAATAATCTTGAGGTAAAATTTGACCCTTGATCCGATTGTATTTCTGTGGGTAGCCCATATCTAGTAAAGAATTTAAGTAATTCCTCCACAATCTTTTTAGCTGTAATATTACGTACTGGAATGGCCTCTGGAAACCTAGTAGACACATCCATTATAGTCAAAAGATAGTGATTCCCGCTTTATGTTTTCGGAAGCGGTCCTACGCAATCAATTAGGACACTTGTAAAAGGTTCCTTAAATGCTGGAATGGGTATTAAGGGCACTGGTTTCATCACTGCTTGAGGTTTCCCTATCACTTGACATGTGTGACATGATTGACAAAATCTAACTACAACTTTATGTAGTCCAGGCCAATAAAAATGTTTCTGGATTTTAGCATGAGTTTTCCTTATCCCCAAATGACCTTCCACTGGTACCTCATGTGCAATTCGCAACACCTCCTTTCTATACACTACCGGCAATACTACTTGATGAACTTCTGCCCACTTTTCACCCACCTGCATATGTACGGTCTCCATTTTCTCATCAAGACATCACTTTTACGGTACCAACACTCTGGTATACTCTCAGATTCCTTTTCCGTATATGCTTTCTGATATATCCGTTTTATTTCTACATCTTTCTGTTGTAACTCCGCCAATTTTCCTGAACTAAAAATATCCGCCTCATCCTCCACCTGTTCTTGTTCTTTTTCAACCACCTGATCAAAAATCGTTTCTGATAATTGCACTTCAACTTCATCTTCACTCTTTGATTTCTCCTCTTGTCTTAACCTGTGACTTTGCGACCTTGTTACCACATAATCCGGAAAAATCCCAGGATATTCGTCCTTCAACACTTCAGTTGTCTGATTTTCCACTGGCTTATCAACCACCGTAGGCATCACTCCCACCTGTGATCCAGCTATATCATTACCCAAGATAAACTGTATTCCTGGACAAGATAATTTCTCTATTACTCCTACTACCACTTCACCACTCTTCACTGGACCTTCCAACCTTACCTTATATAATGTAACACTACTCCTCTCACCCTGAATTCCACATATTACCACCTTTTCTGGCAACATTCTTCCCAAACTACATAACTCTTCATCTCTTACCATTAAAGATTGACTAGCTCTCGTATCTCTTAAAATTGTGACTTCTTTACCTGCTCCTCCTGATACACATGAGTAAACTTTACCCACACAAGTAAATTCTTTAAAGAGATCTGGCACCTTCTTGTCAATCACCTCTTGATCAGGCTGTACAATCTTTTGCACCTCCTTCGCTTCACTTGGACTTTCCTTTACCTCTTTAACATACCCCACTGTCTTATCCTGTTTTACCACATCAGCCATCCCAGTGCTTTTCTTCAACCACCAACACTGTGACTTTACATGGCCTAGTTTATTACAATTAAAACATTTGAAACTTTTCATTTCTTTTCCACCCTCCTGGATTTCTTTTTTAATCTGAGGTACACCCTCCTTATTATCTCCCATCAGATCACCTTTACCTTTACCACTTGAGTATTTCTCATGTCCCCAGTTTCTATCCCTCACAGGCTGAAACTGATGTCGGAAACCAAGCTTTGATTTATGAACTAATTGATAATCATCTGCCATTTCTACGGCTAATCTCGCAGTTTTAACCCTCTGCTCTTCCACATGAGTTTTCACTACATCAGGAATTGAATTTTTAAACTCCTCCAAAAGTATAATTTCTCTGAGAGCTTCATACGTTTGATCTGTTTTCAAAGCCCTTATCCACCTATCAAAATTACTCTGTTTGATCCTTTCAAACTCCATCTATGTCTGACCAAATACTTTCCTTAAATTTCTAAACCTTTGTCTGTAGGCTTCAGGCACTAGTTCATATGCACCTAAGATGGATTTTTTTCATCTCCTCATACGTCCCAGATACCTCCTCCGGTAGTGATGCAAACACTTCACTAGCTCTACCTACCAGCTTTGTTTGAATCAGTAATACCCACATGTCCTGTGGCCATTTCAGTTGTTTAGCTACCATCTCAAATGAAATGAAAAAGGCTTATACCTCCTTCTCGTCAAACCTTGGCAATGCTTGGACATATTTAAATAGATTCCCACCAAGCCACCGACTTTGACACTCTTTCTCACTATCCTCATCACGATCATGCAACTGTACGTTTCCCTTTACATCTGCCAATTTTAACTGACTGTCATGTTTCATGGCCATTTTCTGAAGTTCAAACTCTCTCACTTTATCTTTTTCCCTGATCTGTATCTCCCTTTCTTTTTCTTTTTGTTCTGCTAGGGCTATTCTTTCGTTTCCCCTTTCTTCTCTCTCTCTTTCTCTTTCCGCTCTCTTTCTTTCATATTCAAGCTGCATTCATTCTTTCTCATGTTTCATTTGTTTCATTTGCAACTGAATTTTTGCCATTTCTAATGAGTCAGACTGTATCTAAGGCAACTTTAAATGCTTAGCCACCGCCGTAATTACCTCATCTTTTCGCATTTTGTCAGGTAATGTTAGCTGCAATGTTTTTGCCAAATCTAACAGTCTGCTTTAAGTCTCTGTCCGTAAGGTACTGTGTGTGACAGTCTCCACCCCCAAAAACCTCTGAGCCTCCGAAAGAGCCATTGTCCACAACACACTCCCCACTTAATCTAAAATACCACACCTGAAAAGCAACCACAATATTCTCACCCCTCACTGTCTTTTAAGTTCACTAAGCCAATCCAATAGATAGACATTTATCCCCCTCGAGCCCCCAATTGTTATGGGCCAGGGTTTAGAGAACCCTGTGGTGGATTGTGGTGTGGGGAGCACACGGCTTACTCTACAGGTATGGTACAGCAGAAAATGGACCAGTGGTTTTTCAAACAAAACAATGTTTATTCTATGAACTCAAGTTAACCTTTTTAAAACAAACATTGAATATCTTAGCACCCATTAATTCAAATACACCACCCAAAGAATACAACACTAAGTAATCTGTATGCTGTTCTTTTAACATCCAAAACTTACCAAACCTCTAAACAGGAGCACATTAGAGTTTACATTCAATACTGAAATTATTTATCATTCTGAATTCACCAAATGGGGCAGCACGGTAGCATTGTGGATAGCACAATTGCTTCACAGCTCCAGGGTCCCAGGTTCGATTCCGGCTTGGGTCACTGTCTGTGCGGAGTCTGCACATCCTCCCAGTGTATGCGTGGGTTTCCTCCAGGTAATCCGGTTTCTTCCCACAGTCCAAAGATGTGCAGGTTAGGTGGATTGGTCATGATAAATTGCCCTTAGTATCCGACTATGCCTTTGGTGTTGGGTGGGGTTACTGGGTTGTGGGGATAGGGTGGAGGTGTTGACCTTGGGTGGGGTGCTCTTTCCAAGAGCCGGTGCAGACTCGATGGGCCGAATGGCCTCCTTCTGCACTGTAAATTCTATGATAAATGATTAAGATAGTCTTTGGATGGCAGACTTCAGATGCAGCTCCCTGAAAAACACAGACACACCCAAGCTCTTCTCAAACTGAAACTAAAAAGCAGAAGTGGAGCTCAGCTCCACCCACACTCTTGACATCACTCCAGTAACATGAGCAGCTCTATTTCTTAAAGGTACATTTCTTAAACATCCATTTCTTAAAGGGTACTCTCACATGATATAAGCAAAAAGTAAACAACTTTTATTTTACAACAATTGTGTCCATGATTACCAGTAGGACCTCACTAGGTTCTCTCTCCTGTCAGTCAGTTCCAGATTGGCCGACCTTTTATAAAAAGTACGAGTAAGCTCCCCCGCCCCTAGCGGGGAAGCACGTACTCCTCAAGGAGTACGGGGAAAACAATCAGCCCCACACCATATGTCCCGTCCAGGTTATTCCAGGTTCTCATTTTAAAGGCAGCTATTGGGTCCTTCTTTCGGGATCAGAAACACCATGTCCCATAATTCCACGACACTACCGACACCTGCCCACAACCCACTCACAGATCGTGATCCGCTCTTTGACAAACCCTGGTGTAGTTGATCGTGAAGAGAATAGCTAGTGATTCCAGAATGATAACAATGGTTTGCTTCAGTGGGCAGAGAAGTAGCAGATGGACTTCAATTTGGAAAAATGCATGGTAATGCATTTGGGGAAGACAAACAAAGCAAGGGAATACTCAATAAAGGCGAGAAAATTGACAGGGATTGAGGAAGTGAGAAACCGTGGAATGCATGATTACAGATCCTTGAAGGTGGCAGGACAGGTAAGGCAAGGTGGTCAAGAAAACATATGGAATGCTTTCCTCTATTGGGCAAGTATTGAATATAAAAGCAGGGATGCAAGAATGGAAACTGTATAAAGTGCTGGGTTATGCCACAGCTTGAATTTGTTCTACACAGGAGATTTGCAAGGCAATTGTCAGGGCTTGAAATTGCAGCTATGAGGAGAGATTGGATAGGCTTGGGTTGTTTTCCTGTAACAGAAAGTAACGGATGATCTACTTGAGGTGTAGAAAATTACATGAGGGGCCTATATAGGGCAAGACAGGAAAAACTTGGGGTGGAGTTTTATGGTAAAATGGTGCAAAGAAATCAGTATGAATCCAGCCCCTGGGGCATGGTCCAGATTGCAATCTTTAAGCATTTTGATAAAGAAAATTTCCCCACGTGAAAAATGCCACGCCTGAAGTGCAAAGCATCTGATTTGCCCGTCCCGGGGTTCATCTAAGCACTTCATTCAAGGGGTGCTCCACTTAAATGGCTCCACTTGATCTCATTCAAGCCAGGAGGATGGCATCTCGAAGACCAGCTCCCAGATTTTCAGAGTGGAGCCCTCACTCGATTGCTGAATGCTGTGGAGGAGAGGCAGTACACAATTTACCTACAGGTTAGCAGGAGTTCCTCCAACAAGGTCACCAATGCCCCCTGGGAGGCGGTGGCAGCACTGGTCAGTGCCAACAGCCGGACCAGGAAAGGGGGGGGGGGAGGAGAAGGAGAGAGAGAGAGAGAGAGGGAGCGAAAGAGAGATCGAGAGAGAGATCAAGAGAGAGAGCAAGAGAGAGAGAACCAGAAGCAGAGACCAAGATTGCTTGCAACAGAAAAATGTAAGGAGCCACTGCACCTTGGTTGCGGAGGGGTCAAGAAGCTCTGGGGAGCTGTGTGTGTGTTTTTTGTCGATCAGGTGACATGGTGGTCCTATTGAACGAAGCAGGACATGATGAGGGCATGCCTAGACCTCCTGCCCATGCAAACGTTCTCCCCTGCCTGGCGTCCGTGGCACCCATCTTTTGGATCCTCTTCAGCCTCTCCCTCCACTCCCTCCTTGACTTCCTCAGAGGAGACATTCATCAACGAAGATGTCGCCCAGCTGTAGGGCACAGCAGGCAACGGCAACACAGGAGAACCTCTGGGGACTATAGTGCAGAACCCTGCCAGACCCGTCATAGCAACAGAAGTACATCTTAAGCAGCTCGATGCACTGCTCAATCACAGACCAGGTGGCACTGTGAGCCTCATTGTAATGGGTGTTTGCTCTGGTCTCAGGGCTCCTTGGCATCATCAGCCAAGAGCTCAGCCATATCCCTTGTCCCCAATGAGCCATCTCTGCAACCTGGGGTGACCCTCAAATATCCCATGGATTTTATATTGCCCAAGGATGAAGCTGTCATGCATGCTCCCTGGAAAACATGCACACACGTGCATCGTTCTCATCTCGTGGTCAATGACCATCTGTACATTAAGGAAGTGGAACCCCTTTATATTAATAAATGGGACTCTCTGATGCCATGGAGCACGTAAAGCCACATGAGTGACATCGATGACCCCCTTCACCTGGGGTAGACCAGCAATGGTGCCAAATCCCGCAGCTGAACCGTCCTGATGGGCCTGATCCAGTTCAAACTTAATGCAGTCTGATGCCCTGGCACAGAGTGCATCCATGACCTCACGGATGGATTTATGGGCAGATGATTGGAGGATACCACACGGGTCACCCATTGAACTCTGGAACGATCCTGTGGCGTAGCAGTTTAGGGCTGCTGTGCTCTGCACGGCCCCAGGAACATGCACACGCATACACGCACACACAGTCAGGTTGGTATCTCAGCCAGTTACTTTCAAACCCTCCACCCACCCGTTGTCCTCCGTCCTGGATGCAGCAATTCCAGCACCTTATCCAGCAGCTAGCACTCAAACACATGTCTGGTGCCCTTCCATCACTTAACTGACCCCAGTCAATGCCGTCACCCCATCAGAGCCATCGTGCAACCTTCAAATTGGCCCATTTAATTGTTTACCTCAAGTAGGGGTCAGTGGCCTAGGGGTACACCAGGCTTTGCCCTTAGTCCAGTGAGGGCAAAGCAGTTTCATGACCCATCCACAGAAAAGCTACTACAGTTAAAAGGACAATAGTTGCCACCCACTTAGGTCCGCAATAAAACAGAGAGATGGAGCTGTGGCTACAGAGTGGGGACGCTGTGCACAGAGGGAGTGGGAGGAGGATGACAATGACCCACCTGAAGACCTTATCCACCATGTCTTCAGAGAATACCTCTCTTTGCACCTCCCCCAAGACCAATGCATAAGGCAACTGTGTGTATCCAAGGAGCAGTCTTCATAGAACTGTGCCACTGCCTTCAACGTGACCTCCAGCCTCACAGCTAATGTCACCATCATTCTCAACTTCATCCAACTAGATACTTCCAGGCTAGAGCATGTGACATTGCAAACATTTCCTCGTTCAACATCCATTGCTGCATCGGAAAGATGATGGAGGACAGGTACAGCGGGAGAGGATACTCCATCATCTCTCAAACCAGAGAGACAAAAGGAGTGAATATGTGGCTTTGCCAGGGTGGAGGGACTGCCAATGGTGCAGGCACCTATTGACTGCACACACATAGCTCTGCGGGTCCCACGTATAAACAGGAAGAGGTACAGGACCCACAATGGTTTTTACTCTATTAATGTGTGACCATACCGAGACCATCATGAAGATTCATGTCCACTATCCTGGTATCCGCAAACATGTCTTTCTTCTGAGACAGTCTGTAATTCCTGCCACCTTTTGGATTACAACATAGAAACAAGCACTGGGAGACAAGGGATATCTTCTATATGCATAGTTCGGAACACCTCTCCACCAAGCAACCACACAAGCTCAATGCACCTGCAATGGGAGCTATGCAGCCACTAAAATTATTGACTTCCTCAAGCAACAATTCCATTGCACTTGATGGAAACTCTACAACAGTGCTTCAAATCTTTTTCTGATGTGACCCCATTTTAATGCTTCACTTTGTGTGACTACCCACTCTCCCAACCTTCCAAGTGAAAATTTAGGGATGTACTGACTTTTGTTCAGTGGACGTAGCCCTTGCCACCTTAAAAGGAGGAGGAGAAAAAGGAGGAAGAATAGGATGAAGAGGAGACGTCTTCAGGGACTGCTCCGTGAATGCTTAAATGAGACTCCACTTCCATTAAAATGTCACCCCACCTCTGCCATTGCTCCATAATCCTCAACTCGCTAAGCATCTGTTATATATAATCACATTATCTCCTTGGCCAAAATCCTGCAATTAATCCACTAAAAAAAAAGTGATTCCAGAACTTATCCAACAAGGCTTTCAATAACACAGACAAAAATGACTTACTCCTCCTTTGTGTCAGTCTCGTGTGCATCTTTGCCTAGGTTTGTGCTCCTGGCCAGAGCCATCTCAGTGGCTGCAGCATGGTTGATGGAACTGCAAATTGGTTTGTAGAACTGGGCCTTGAGGGTTCCGACTTTGAATGCTGCCATCCTGAGGGTGATCCTTAGGTTTGAGAACAGGGGAGCCACTGGCACTTCTCTGGGCAGACCCTCTAAACCCTAGTAATCTGCTGGAGGATAGATTGTGCAACAGCTGCAGGACCTTTGCTTCTGATATCCGTGGCTATAATGCCAACAGAGCTTGAATGACAACTATCATGCATCGCATGATGTCCATCTGAGCTTCCACTATAGCACTGAGTTGCTAGATGGCTTCTACATGTGCTGGGCTGACATGCTGTTGATCACCATTGACACACTAGAAAGGATGGGTTCCAAGCTCTGCACCAACTCCTGTGACACGTTGGAGCTTCCATGCTCCTTGACAGTGCTAACAGACTGTCTTGACAGGCCTTCCAATACATCTACCATTTCCATGTGCATCCATCAGCATTCTCCTGTAGGCTGCCATATCAAAGTGCTCATCAAAGTCTCCTGTAGCAGAGCTCGTCTGTGGAAACTTAACTATTCTTTCCTCCTGGCCGGGGCCTGGTGACTCAGCGTATGCAGTTCCTGACTCTATCCTACTCCAAGTTATATGCAGTATTGAGCTCATAGCTGAAAGTATCAGATCAGGTGATGGTGCTACCTCATCAGAGCTGTGATGCATCCTTCCTCATGAGACTGCAATGTTGGCCAGGTAGTCAGTTCTTGGACAACTGAAAAGATGAGGGCCAGGGCAAGTGAGGTGGGCCGGGATGGGAGGAGAGGGTTAGGGTGAAGAAAGAGGGTGGAGTGGAAAGCAATCTGCAGCTTGCAATTCATCTCAAATAGCTGGTTGAGAGTGAGAATTGATTTGAGAAGATTGTAAGGTAGGAGTTCACTATCATTCTGAATATTCTTGCCAATGCCGGATACAAGATTCTTTAGTTAGTCCCATGATGCTGATCCCTGTCTCCTCCAGTAAGCTTGTGAGATTTAGATCACTCTATTTCTGCCCAGCTCCTTCCTGTTGTGGGTCCCCTTGTCCTGCAAGAGGGAGGCAACAAATGTCCGTGAGTGTGCAGCAATGTGTTTGGGTGATGTGAAAATATAGCTGGAATTTGTGATGGCTGCAGAAGATTGGTGTAAGATCACCAAGGTGTGCGAGGGCAAGGAGCTACATGTGGATGTTAGGTCTGAATCATAAATGCCAGGTTGTGCTGATGGGTGATGATGCATTGAGCATGTGCGACATGGGTAGTGCATTAGGTGAGAGATCGCATTTGAAGATGCATTTATGGACCTTGGCCACTCGCATGAGGTTACTCAACTTTTTACGACACTGTTACCTGGTCCTGAAAGCTAGATTCAGGGAATTGACCTCCCCGGCCATCAGATCCCACGTCTTTCTCAGGGGCATTCTACACTACCCCTTCCCAAAATACCCCTTCTGGGGAACCATAGCTTCACTCCTCCTATTGTCTCTAACATCACCTCTACAGAACTGGGAGCCCTCTCTCTTGTCTTTTGCCCCACTTGGGGTGTTCCTTCGTGCAGCTTTCCTTGAAGAGGAGCAGGTTGTGTTTAAAAGGTGCAGGATACTGAAACGTGTTCACCACACATAATGCTGGGTCTCCTGATGAGTGGGTGCCATCTCCAGATGGCAACGTAGGTCACTCTTGGCTGAACGCTACAAATGTCAACAAAGTTTGTGCTGGACTTCCGCTGACCGTATGTAGAGTGCCTGTACTCTGAATAGTTTCTGGATGATCTCTTTTGGTGGAAATGGCTGACTCCGGATCAAGAGGGATGGGAGGCATTCAATTCGGCTGGTCACTTGGAATGTAAGGGTTTGAATGGCCCAGTGAAAAAGTAAAATTTGAGTGCAAATGTGGTGTTTCTGCAGGAGACTCATTTGCAGATAAGGGACCAGACTAGGTTGCAGAAGTGGTTGGTGAGTCAAGTATTTCATTTGAATTTCGATGGTGAGAGCCCGGGGGACAATAATCCTGATTAATAAAAAAGGTTACATTTTCGGCCGCGAAGATCTTGGCAGATTCTAATGGTAGGTATGTGATTGTTAGTGGGTCCTTGGCAGGCACCTTGGTGGTTCTGATTAATGTCTGTGCGCCAAATTGTGATGATACAGGTTTTGTTAGCAAGTTGCTAGCCTTCATTCCTGACTTAGGCTCGCATCAGCTAATCTTGGGGGGAGGGGTGTTAAAGACAAAGATGTTGTTGGCTTTTAAGGAAAGGGCGGGGCTACAGGTCGTGGCATTTTTTGCACCTGAAGTATAAAGATTTTCCTTTCTTTTCCCCATGTCCATTCCATGCTCCACATTTTGTGCATTTGGCCCTAGAGTCATGTCCCTCCCAACACCCGCCATGCAAGGTGGATACAGCGCTATTGGCAGACAAAGGTTTTTGTGAATGTATATCCTCCACCATTGGGGAGTATTTTAACAAAAGTGAGTCTATCTTGCCTTCTACGCTGTAGGAGGCCCTTAAGGTGGTCATTAAGGGAGAGATTACAAAGCACCCATGAAAGGACTGCGAGGGAGCAAAAGGACTGCGAGGATGGAGTGGCGGAAGCTGGTGGACTCCTTCCTTGAGGCTGACCATCAATATTTGCTTACAAGTAGGAAAAAGCTACAGGTGCAGTTTGATGTACTATCAACAGGTAAGGCAGTGATCCAGTTGCGACACTCGAGGGGGGCATTTTATGAACACAAGGAGAAAGCCAGTCACACTTTAGCTCATCAGCTGAGATGTCAGGCTGCTTCCCCGGAGATTGCACAGATAAAGGGCTCAGGCGGCAGTTTGGTTTCCGCCCCGTCTAAAGTCAGGACAGCTTATGAGACATTCTATCTGGATCTCTATAAATTGGAGCCCTTGGAGGAGGTTCAGCCATGATGGACTTTTTGCATATATTGTCTTTTCCATTGGTGGAGAGAGAGGCGGGAGGAGTCAGAGTCCCTGTTGGGCCCTGAGGAAATGATAAAATGTATTGGGTTAATGCAGACAGAAAGGGCTCCCGGTTTGTTTTACAAGAAATTTTCAGGTCAGTTGATCCCGTTAATATTGAATATGATCAATGACTGCTTGTCCCTGGGTTCGTTGCCCGTTACACTGGCGCAGGCCCCTATTTCAACTATCCTGAAAAATGGCAAGGGCCTGACGGAACGTGGGTCGTTTTGACCTATTTGGCTTTTGAATACAGATGTTGAATTGCTCGCAAAGGTGCTGCCGCTGCAGTTGGAGCCCTGCCTTCCAGAGGTGATCGGGGAAGACCAGATAGGCTTCTTTAAAGGTCGGCAGTTGGGGACCAATATACATCGGATGTTAAATATTGTTCTTTCCCCTTCTCTTGTGCCCAAACTAGAGATGATTGTGTCCATGGACATCAAAAAAATGTTTGATAGGATGGAGTAGTGATATCGCTTTGAGATCCTTGGGAGGTTTGGTTTTGGGAAAAAGTTCATTTCTTGGATTAATTTGCTATACAGGTCCCCCACTGCTCGTGCCCACACTAATGCTCGAGGCCGGGGTATTTTCCGTTGAATGCGAGGTAGGGATGTCCTTTACCTCCACTTCTGTTTACTTTGGCAATTGAACCACTGGTCATAGCGTTAAAATCTGCCAGCAAGTGGAAGGGGATATGTAGGGGGAGGTAGGGAGCATAGCGTATCCTTGTATGCAGATGGTCTGCTTCTTTATACAACAGACCTGGTTTCCACTACGGATGAGATAATGAAGCTACTGTGGAGACACTTTTCTCCCTAAATCCTTTTTTTTTTACTGGAGTTAACAAATTAGTGTACTCTTTTATTTGGGTGGGCAAGGCTCCAAGAACCGGTAGGGTGTTTCCCCAGAGGGACAGTTGGGTGGTTTAGCTTTAACCAATTTGTTATTTTATTATTGGGCTGCTAATATCAAGAAAGTATTGGGGTGGCTTCGTGGTCAGAGTTCCATTTGTGGGTAAATTGAAGTGAGTTCTTGTAGGGGCTCTAGTTTGGGTGTGTTAGTGATTGCCCTGCTTCAGTTCTGTATGGCGAGAGTTTCTTTGAACCTGGTGGTGCTGTCCACCCTTAGAATCTGGAAGCAGTTCAGACAGCATTTTCAATCTAGCTCCATATTGTTGTTAGCCCGTATCTGCAGTAATCATCTCTTTATGCCGGTGAGTTTGGACTCAACGTTTAGGACATGGGAGGGCAAGGGTCTTGAAAGGCTTAGGAACTTGTTCATGGAGGGAAGGTTTGCCAGTTTTGAGGAGCTGTCGGAAAAATTTCAACTCCCTGCGATCAACTTGTTTAGATACTGCCCGTTTCGTGATTTTTTGGGGAAGACTATTCCTTCTTTTCCCCTGGCATCACTGTCCTCCCTGTCCTGTCTGATAATTATTTTAAAATTATTTTACAGGAATTGAGATCATGGTCATCCATGTGAAATGCGGCTAGACGCACCAACCCACTCTACTGGTCTGTCATTATTTTGCCTGGCTGAAAATTTGGGAGACCCAGCCTGGAACTCTCCCTCCAGTAACTAAAACTATAAATGGAAGCAACAACTTTCAGAAAGCTATTGGAAAAAATGTTAGTCCAATAAGTAATGATGTTTGGCACATAATGTGAAGTTATCTAATTAACTTATTTCTTTGAAGCTAAATCCTATAAATTGAAGAATATAAGCATTCAAATGTACATTGCAATACAGGGCAGCTAATATTTGCACCACAACAATATAATGAAGGCACTTTTAATCTGCTGTATACAATATTTCTTTTTAAACCAAAAGTCGCTTTTAATTCAAAAATTCATATTCATGGTATCCCTCCCATGTAGTACTAATATAAATCACACAATTTACAACATAGAAAATTTATTATAAATGAAGAATTTGATCAGTGCCAGATAGGGATCTTACCTTCTCATCATCATCAGTGAAAGGTACTCCTGCAGGGTTTTTGTTGATGGCTTGTGCTACCCCAATAGTCTCTCCATCACAGTTCTGGATCGGCATGCATAGAATGGACTTTGTCTTATAACCAGCCAGCTTATCAATTTCATCACTGAATCGGTGGTCCTTCAGAAGTAAAAACAGTAAATCAGTTTGCAATTTGCAGGTGAAAACAAAAACAAAATCATTTTGTTCTTTACAGCAATATCAGCCAATCGTTTTAAAGTCATAGACAGTAAACCACACTGAACTATATCATCTATGAATGCTCAACATTTCTCCACCAATAATTCCATGGAAGCTGCAACCCATTAATTTTAAATGGATCAAGAAGTCTATTAAAATTTGGGACATGCAAATTTAATATGGGCTTGGAGGGGCAGGTAAGATTTTCTACTTCCTGCCCTGCAGATGTTGAACCTATTTTGCAGCTAGGAGGATTGTTCGATTGATGTTAGTTTGCCATCCGAGTAGAAAATTATAAATCTTCCCGAAAGATATAAGGCACCATTTAATAGACTTGTAAGTACGGTCAGAGCATGTGGAGCGAAGGAACAAGCAACACAATGAATAGCTTGTTGGCTGCAAAGCAGAAAGCAGAGAACAGGGGTAAAAAGTAGCTCTTCAGAGTGGCAGAAGATGAGAAGTGCTCATGTTTTATGAGGCAGGGATCACTGCTGTTCATAATTTACATTAACGATTTAGACCTTGGAATTAAAAACACAATTTCAAAATTTGTGGATGACACCAAATTGATCACCACCGAGGAGGACTGGAAAATTACAAGTACATATTAAAAAACTGGCAGTATGGGCACATAGTTGGCAAATGAATTTCAACATGGTTAATTGTGAGGTAGTACATTTCGATAGGAAAAATAAGAATCTAAATTAGGTAGAGCAGAAAAGGCATCTGGGAGTATAAATACACAAATCATTAAACATAACATAACGCAAATCAGTAATGCCATAGCAAAATAACCATGAGGCTTTACTTCTAAAGAAGTAAAGTTGAAAAGTAGTGAATGCTAAATGGCTATCAATCTAGGTTAGATCTTATTTGGAGCACTATGCATAGTTCTGATCAGAGTGCAATGAAAAGGATACAGAATCACTGGAGCGGGTGTAGAAAAAAATTGATTTACAAGGATAATACCAGAATTGCAACGATATACCAATCAGGAAAGGATGAAAAGCCTGGGTTTCTTTTCTCACGACAGGAGAAGGCTTTACTAGAGTTATTTTAAAATGATGACAATTATGAAAATTGAGAGTTCAACCTGTGACTGTAAGATAGTCAAGTTGGGAATTCAGGAGAAATGTCTTTACCCAGAGTGGTAAAAAAGGTGGAACTCAAAATCACAATGAGCGGTTGAGGTGAATAGCATAGACACAATTGAGAAGAGGCTGGTTGCGATTATAGAGGGAGTATAGAATAAAAGGATATTCTGATATTGATGAGGAAGTATGGGAGGGGGTACAGGTGGCCATAAGTGGCATGTACTAGTTGGTCACTGAGTTATATATTCCATGTAATTTTACATACTCTTATTATGTTTTCATGGTAATATTTTAAAGTAATTTATAAAGGTAAGCAAACATTTTCCTTAGATACTCTTACAGCATAAAGTATGGAATGGGTGTGAATAGGTCACGTAGAGAAATATACAGAGCTTAGAGAATATTTTGCACAATTGCATGGAGATGCAGCAGATAATAAGGAAAGCAAATGGAATGTTGGCATTTATAGCAAAAGGAATTGAGTACAAAGGTAAGGAAGGGTTGTTGCAACTATACAAGGCATTGTTAAACCACACCTGGAGTATTGTGCACAGTTTTGGTCCCCTTATTTGAGGAAAGATGTAGTGGCATTGGAGGCAGGTCAGAGGTGGTTCACTAGACTGATTCCAGAGATGAGGTGTTTGTCATACGAGGGGAGATTGAACAGTTCAGGCCTATTCTCTCTGGAGTTTAGAAGAATGAGGGGAGATCTAATTGAGGTATACAAGATGCTAAAAGGTATGGATAAAGGAGACATGGAGCTGATGCTTCCTCGTGTGGAGCATTCTAAAACGAGAGGTCATAATCTTAGAATAAGAGGTAGCAAATTTAAAATAAATTTAAGGAAAAACTACTTTCCCCAAAGGGTTGTGAATCTGTGGAATTCATTACACCAGAGTACGGTGGATGCAGTGACAGTGAGTAAATTTAAGAAGGAGATAGACAGATTTTTAATTAGTAATGGGTTGAAGGGTTATGGAGATCGGGAAGGACAGTGGAGTTGAGGCCAGTATGCGATCAGCCATGATCACATGGAGGGTGTTAGGCTCGGGAGGCTAAATTGCCTACTCCTGCTCCTAGGTCATTGTGTTCTATTCCACAGTCCAGCTCTTGGTCTGTAACACTGTAGGTAGCAGATAAGGAACATATCAGCCATGATAGAATAGCGGAGCAGACTCGAGGGCCAAATGGCCTAATTCTGCTCCTATATCTTATGAATTTATGAGATGAAATGTGGTGCATTTCGAGTAATACAGGTTTGAAAGTGTTGCATTTAGCTGAATTTAGATGAGAGATTGCTAACAGAGAATAAGGAGGGATAGGATAAAGAATGTATATATTACAGGTTAGTGTGTGCTATATACGGCACAGTGGTTAGCATTGCTGCCTCACAGCGCCAGTGACCAAGGTTCGATTCTGGTCTTGGGTGACTGTGTGGAGTTTGCACGTTCTTCCAGTGTCTGCGTGGCTTTCCTCCGGGTTCTCCGGTTTCCTCCCACAGTCCAAAGATGTGTAGGTTAGGTGGGGTTTACAAGGATTGGGCACGGGCATGGGTCTAGGTAGGGTGCTTGTTCAGAAGGTCAATGCCTACTCCATGGACCAAGTAGCCTCTTTCTGCATTGTAGGAATTTGTATGATTTTATAATACAGATTGATACAGGTTACAGTGTACCTTATACAGAATAATACAGGTTACAGTGTGCTACATACAAGATAATACAGGTTAGGCAGTGTTATATGCAGGAAAATGCAGGTTAGAATGCACTTTATGCTTGGCCATTTACGTTAGAGTATTTTATATACAGGATAATACAGGTTATTGTCTGCTGTACATGATAATATAGGTTAGAGCATGCTTATGTCATACAATTTAGAGAATGCTTTTTGCATTGTATATATGCAAGGGTGTGCTATAGAAAGGATAATACAGGTTGGAAAGTTCCATAAAGAGGATATCACACGTTAAAGTGTGCCATATACATGATAATACAACTTAGAGTGGCTGTACAGGATAATAGAAGATGGAGTGTGCTATATGCAGGGTAATACATGTCAGAGAGAGTGCTATATATAGTTTAGAGTGTTCTACGTAGAAGTGTACGATATGAAGAGTCACAAGGTGCCCTATAGGATAATGGAGTTGGGGTGCCTGATATTATGAATGATACAGGCTAGAGTGCACCCTGTGCAGTGTCATACAGGTTAGCAAGTGTTATACGTCAGGTCATACAGGTTAGCGAGTGTTATGTCAGGTCAACGAGTGTTACACACCGGGTCATACAGGTTAGCGTGTGTTATCCACCAGGTCATACAGGTTAGCAAGTGTTATATGCCGGGTAATCATAAAATCATAGCATTTACAGTGCAGGAGGAGGCCATTCGGGCACCCTAATTAAGCCCACACCTCCACCCTTTCCCCATAACCCAGTAACTCCATCTACCCTTTTTTTGACACTAAGGGCAATTTAAGATGACCAATCCACCTGACCTGTGGGTGGAAACCGGAGCACCCGGAGGAAACCCATGCAGATCTGGGGAGAATGTGCAGACTCCGCAAAGACAGTGACCCAAGCCAGGAATTGAACCTGGGATCCTGGAGCTGTGAAGCAACTGTGCTAACCACTGTGCTACCATGCCTCCCAGGTTAGCGAGTGTTATACACCGGATAATACAGGTTAGCGAGTGTTACACGCCAGATCATACGGGTTAGTGTGTGTTATACGTCAGGTCATACAGGTTAGCGTGTGCTATACGTCAGCTCATACAGGTTAGCGAGTGTTACACGCTGGGTCATATAGGTCAGAGAGAGTTATATGTCGGGTCATACAGGTTAGATGGTGTTACATGCAGCAGAAGGTTTTGACAGTGTTGCATGCAGGACTTACAGGTTAGACAGTGTTACATGCAGGGTCATACAGGTTAGAGAGGGACAAATGGAGGGAGGGTCATACAGGTTAGAAGGTGCTTTATGCATGATCATACCAGTCACGGAGTACTATATACCAGGTCATGCCAGTTGGAGATTACTATATGCAGGGTCATACAAGTTAGAGTGTGCTATATACAGGATTATACAAGTCAGAGGGTGCTATATGCAGGTTCATACAGGTTAGAAGGTGCTATATGCAGGTTCATACAGGTTGGAGAGTGCTATATGCAGGTTCACACAGGTTAGAGAGTGATATATACAGGCCCATACCAGTTAGGTTCCTACAGGTTAGAGGGTGCTACATACAAGGCCATACCGGTTAGAGAGTGCTATATAAAGGTTAAAGAGTGCTATATGCAGGTTCATACAGGTTAGCAAGCATTATACTCCGGATCATACAGGTTAGCGAGCGTAATACTCGGGTCACACAGGTTAGCGAGCGTTATACTCCGAGTCATACAGGTTAGCGAGTGTTATATTCCGGGTTATACAGGTTAGCGAGCGTTATACTCGGGTCATACAGGTTGGCGTGTGTTATACTCTTATGAGTCATACAGGTTAGCGAGTGTTATTCTCCGGGTCATACAGGTTAGCGAGTGTTATACTCCGGGTCATACAGGTTAGCGAGTGTTACATGCAGGGTCATACCAGTAACAGAGTGTTATATACCAGGTCCTACAGGTTAGAGTGTAGTATATGCAGTGTCATACAGATTAGAGAGAGTGCTATATGTAGGGTCATAGACATTAACGAGTGTTCTATCTGCAGGGTCATACAGGACTATATACAGGGTCATACATGTTATGGAGCGTTATATGCAGGGTCATACCAGTTACAGAGCACTCTTCTTCTCCAGTGATCACTCGTTACCAAGTATAATTGCCCACTTAAGAAACTCTTGTGTTACTGGTCCATGGATTCTGTGGGTCCTTGAATGATGGATGAGCCCGATCCTAGAGCCACATCTTCCACCGCACACTTGGCAGGTGTTTCCGGGTAGTGGGATAGGTTCTTGGATTCTAAGATCGCTGGTAATTCTTCCCTAGGCCTCTTCTATCCTGGACTTCCCCTACCGTCAAATGTAAGCTACCTATGAAACTTGATCCCACTACCAAACCTGTTTTGGGTGGCTAACTTCAGGACCCCAGAACCTTCCACCATTTATTTTTACATGAGAAGTTAGTGGATGGAATGCTTGGCCGTTAAAATAGTTTGAACCTAATCTTTGGTGCAGCAAGTAATTTTCCAACTTATTCCACCACACACCCAACCAAACCTTGCCCAGAGTTAAAGTTACCTTCACTGTCTTATAGGTCTTTATTATATTCCTTAATTTCTGGAGAAAACACCCAAACCTAGTGACCAGTGTACCAAAAGGTATCAACACCTCATACAGCCTTGTTAATTCTCCAATGATTTCCAAACCAATGGAGCACTGGCCGCTTGTTTATTCATTTCTAACATAGGGCCTCACATAGGCCTGGGCTTGGCAAACCATACAAAGTCCCTGCAATGAGCCCTCTCTTACTTTAGGAACATGGAAGTTCGTCTTCTGACCCTGAGGAATAATATTTTGCATGTACAAAACCTCACAGGTAAATTATCATTGGCCCTTTGTCATCAAACAGTCCCACTGCTAAAGCACAAATCAAAGAGACATCCAATCTTACATGTTGGATTGTGCTATACATAAAACAGCCTTGTCTGGATTGCAAACCAATCAGCATGCACAGAATAACAGTTTAAAGTTGGCTGTTATGTTGTGAGGATGGATGTGTTTTTGAAAATATTTTGGGGGAATATATGTTATTCTATAAAGTGTGTGTAAATGATTAAATTAAACTGGGGAAGGTTAATGGAGACGATTTGTCTCAACGAATTTGAAATAAAAAAATGTTAGAGGTACTAAATCCATGCATTTGTAAACAGAAGCTAATTGGATTGGATTTATAAGTGAATAGGTTGAGTTTAGAAATTTGCATTAGGAGATAGTTGAGAACTTGGCTTTTCAGTTGTGAAATTTCAAAGGGGAGCAAAAGATTGACAGATTGCAACAGTTTCAGGAGTAAGCAAGTCAAGCTTATTAATTTTCATCAGAAAAACACAAACGATCTTCATATTTTGGAAATGTTAAGTTGAAAGAAATGCTGAGGACAATGTAACTGAAGATGAAAGTGAAAAATGATATTTGAAGAAAGATATTGATTTGTGTTGGCTGTGTGGGGAACAGCTCTGTGCTGGGAGAAGGTGTGGTGTTTGAATCAGCCAACCAGTCAAACCAGAAAGCACCCTTTTTTCTGAATATTCTTGAGTTTCCACAGCAGCTTGGAAGTGGGTGAAAAGTCATCTGTTTCTAAAAGTGATAGCAGTTTTACTTTGGGTAATATTACTTGATTTTAAAGTTAAAGTCTATAAAGCAGTGTTACCAAGAAGGTGTTTACTTAGTTATTCTGACCAAGTAGCATTTTGGGGGGATACTTTGTAAGACTTTTTAAAACTGGCTACATTCTTGTGTACTGAAGTTTTTTTCTTCTTGCTAATAAAACTTCTAATTTATAGAAATGTGCAATGTGTTACTGGAATTCTGTACATCTGGGATCAGTAGGTTTCTCCTCATTTTCAGAATACAAAAAAGGTATGATCAGTAAGACACTTTTCACCTGGAATTTGACTTGCTCAGCAGCTAACAACTACTCTGATCATAACAATGTGATAAGCATGTTGTGTAAAACACAAGAGGTGATGTGACAGACATATAGATGACATAGTAAAATGGTATAGAAAAGATAAATTCAAAACAACTCAAATTTCAAAACACTATTTGAAATTAAACTATGAGACTAAGACAAAGTGACATAGATTCAAGCCAGTAAAAAAAGAATTGTCAGGAAGCTCTTCTTCACTTAAGTACGATCAACATGTGGAATAGTTACATGAGTTTAGACAAACAACTTGAATTGATTTAAGAAAAGGGTTGGATTCAATGAATGATGGGGAGCTGTAGGTAGTTCTTGCATTGATGAATTAAGATGTGTCAAATGGCTATCCTGGTCCATGACTCTTTTATGACCTTGTGTTGAGAGCAGACTCTTCACAAATCACTCCGAAAAGAGTCAAAATTGCTGACAGAACATTGTGTTCTATTCTAGGAAATCATTAATATATATGTCCATGATGTTGTATTATAGAACCATCATAGATCTATACAGATTTTCTCATAGATTCTATTAGCCTTGGGCAGCAAAGCAGAAACCATAAATTAGAAGATAATGTAATTTTGTACCTTTGCTATAGAGTCATGACTTTGTACTAGCGCTGTTAAACTTACCAATGGCTGTGCTATGTCATTACTCATTGCACTGTGGATGATGTACAAGGTTAAACGAGACAGCACTTCACCATTACATAAAAAGCGACAGGAAACAGCATGAAATAACACATATTATCCTGTTGCTACAATGTATTTTGCCTTCTACCACTGCGTTTCTCACACTATGAAGCTTAATAACCCAAATGTCTCCTCTAATATCATTTAGGACATGTAGGGCAGCACGGTAGCACAAGTGGATAGCATTGTGGCTTCACAGCGCCAGGGTCCCAGGTTCGATTCCCCACTGGGTCATTGTCTGTGTGGAGTCTGCACGTTCTCCCCGTGTCTGCGTGGGTTTCCTCCGGGTGCTCCGGTTTCGTCCCACAATCCAAAGATGTGCAGGTTAGGTGGATTGGCCAAGCTAAATTGCCCTTAGTGTCCAAAATTGCCCTTAGTGTTGGGTGGGGTTACTGGGTTAATGGGATAGGGTGGAAATGTGGACCTTGGGTAGGGTGTTCTTTCCAAGAGCCGGTGCAGACTCGGTGGGCTGAATGGCCTCCTTCTGCACTGTAAATTCTATGATTCTATGAAAGATGTGCAGGTTAGGTGGATTGGCCATGATAAATTGCCCTTAGTGACCAAAAAGGTTAGGAGGTATTGGGTTACGGGGTTAGGGTGGAAGTGAGGGTTTAAGTGGGTTGGTGCAGACTCGGTGGGCCGAATGGCCTCCTTCTGCACTGTATATTCTATGTTCTTATACAGTCATAATGGGTTTATGCAGGCCAACGTCCTACAGATAAAGGACCCCTGGGACATTCTAATGGCAGTGTTGTAGGGTTGGAAGCCTGGTGCAGGAAGTCCTAACCCCATTTCCTCCTCACTACATGCGAGAACAGCGTGTCCCTCAAGTGAAACAAAAGGGAACATTCAGTGATATTCTTTTTTGCCTGATTTTAGCCAAAAGGATGCGGCTTCACAATGCAAGCATCCACCAGTGCCTCACTGATGAGAACTCGATTCACACTCCTTGCCTACGTAGCATGAGTTACCTGGCCTTTCCATAAGAAGTGCATGCAACAATACTGTTGAGGTTTGAACGCCCCTTGTATTTCGATCGTTTGACTAAAGTAGAGGTTATATTGGCACTATACACAAACTCTCGTGTGAGGATGAAGGAAGTCTCTCAATGCTGCATACAGTAAAATTCAATGTCAATAACATGGACAAAGCTTTTGCTACATACCAAACTACCCATACTACATATGTAAATGGATTGAAACATCCTGGAAGACACGCATCTGAAGACCCAACACGGAAAGCAACGCAACAGTATATTGAGTGCTTTTATTTTTGGGAGGCTGTCGTGTGAATTAGGATTACAATTAATCTCAATTATTGTGTGTTCCACGTTGAAATCTGAAATCATAATACAAAGTCTTGCTCGATAGAAGTGTAGGCTGGAGAATCAAGCACTAAAGGCATTGTGACCAATTTATGGCACTCTGATACTCTGACAATAAATTTTGGGACTATTGTTGTCATTTAAAAAATTTGTACCTAATCATTTTATCGGTATATCCATAGCTCCTCAGATACAGACGAAATCTATGTCCAAATGCAGCATGACCTGGACAATATTCAAGCTTGGGCTGACAAGTGGCAAATAAAATTTACACTATACATGTGCCAGGCAATGACCTTCTCCAACAAGAGAGAATCGATATGTTGCCTTTTGATATTCAATGGCATTACCTTCACTGAACCCTGCATTATCAACATCCTGGGGTTACCATTAACCAGAAACTGAACTGGGCCTGTCATAAAAAAACTGTGGCTATAAGAGCAGGTCATAAGCTGGGAATCTTGTGGTGAACAACTCACCTCTTGACTCCCCAAAACCTGTCCACCATCTACAAGGCACCAGGAGTGTGATGAAGTACTTCCCTCTTGCCTGGGTAAGTGCAACTCCAACACAACACTCAAGAAGCCTGACATCATCCAGGACAAAGCAGCCCGCTTGATTGGCATTCCATCCACAAATATTCACTCCCGCCACCACTGATGCACAGTCGCAACGATCACCTAGGCTCCTTAAGCAGCATATTCTAAACCAGACATTTTCAAAGTGGGGGTCTGGATCACGGGCAGATGTCGGGAGGGTCGTGGAGCCATCCATCGCGGCATTGCTGAACATGGGAATTCAGGCGCAATGGCCGCAGCAGCCGGCTTTAAAAAATGCCGGCTGCGACCAGTTTTCAAAATGCGGGAGAGCTGCGCATGCTTGCCCACTCACCAGTGTGCATGCCTGGAGCCCAGAGAGAAACACCGCTGCCTCCTGACGCCAGCGCGCTGACCCAGGAGAAGATTTTTTTTGCATTTCAATTCAGTCCTCCTGCATCTATCTTGAATATGCTCAATGGCTGAGCCTGCAGAACTCTCTTTGATAATGAATTTTAGAGATTAAAAAGGTTCACAATACTTTGAATTAAGTAATTCCTCCTCATCTATGTCTAAAATCGTCGCATTGTAATTTGCAGATTGTATCCCCAGGTTGTAAACCTCCCATCTGAGGAAAACTTACATTCTGTATCTGCTCTGTAGAGTCCTGAGAGAATAATGCCTGTTTCAATGAGGTCATTTCTCATTCTTCGCTATTCTAGATTATGGATTATAAGGCCAGGCTCACCTCTCGCATTAAAGGTAAGAGAAAATGGTGGATTGCGAATGTCGGCTGGCATGGGTCGCGAAGGTCGGCCGGCGTGGGTCGCGAACGTCGGCCGGCGTCAGTCGCGAAGGATGGCCAGTTGGTAAAAATGGGTCCCGGGCAAAAATGTTTGAAAAACACTGTTCTAAACCCATGACCAATGCCATCTAGAAGCACAAAGCCAACAAATACATTGGAACCCCACCAACTGGAAGGTAAAGGTAAAGTCACCATACTCCCAGATGACCATAGGTTGCTTTCTCCTTTTGAGGGAGAGAGCTCACTGGTGGAGATTTAACCCAAGGATCAGCACACCTCAGGTGAGGAGCAATATTAAGAAGGCAGGCCTTCATGAATAACCTCCAAGTTCCCCTCCAAGTCACTAACCATCCCAACTTGGAAATTTATCGCCATGCCTGGGTTAAATTCCAAGAACTTCCATCTACCAGCACTGTAGGTGGACCTGCACTACAGGGACTGCAGCGGTTCAAGAAGGCAGCTCACCACCACCTTCACAGGGGCCATAAATGCTGGTCTAGCCAACAACGCCCGCATCCTGTAAAAAGAGTTCCCATGTTAGTGTTCACAATGGGACAATTTTAACACAACACAGGTCGGAAATGATACATGTCACCCAATAGGGCCAATTTTAACCTTGTTATTCTTGTCAGTTCGGAAACCGATAGCATTGGGTGCAACGTTGGCTTTCCACCCCACCCCCTCAACATTTTCTTTGCCGTTGGAATCAACAAGCAACATTAGACGGAATAGGAACACCAAAACAGCAAAGGCACCTACAAGACAGGCAGTAAGAGAATACAAAGGCTGAATAGTTAGTGAGTCTTTAGATATATTCTCAGATGCCTTTTATTTCAGTGTTTGGCCAAGAGGACACTTACATGGTTCAGATCAGAGAGGTGGAAACATATGCATTCTTGCCTGAGAGCCTAGGCATTCCTTCAAGAAATGAAACACCGGAGCACCAGGGAAAACAATGCTTGATTGACAACTATGGCTCTCTGACCTCTTCGGTCAACTGCCAATAAGTTTGCTTTTTACACTACAATTGGGCAATGTCCCGCCACATCAAGTTAGGCCTTTTAAACTGCACACCTCCACACCCACAGCACCCATGGCTCCCTCCACACTCTTTTGTATGTCAGCTAGCCCAACTACTGCCCGTACCTGCCCCTCCACAATGGAAATTGTGTCATTCTTGGAACTTTCTGCTGAGGTGGGCAGGCCGAGCTGGGAATTTTCCTCGGGAATGAAAATCCAGCCCATTCACAAATGCTGCCTGGCTTGCTGGGTATTTCCATAATGTTCTGTTTTTCTATCAGATTTCCAACATCATTAAGTGTTTTGCAGAGAGAATTTACTACAGTGGTTCCAGCGATGAAGGACTTGAATTGTGTGAATATGTGAGAAGCTGGGGTTGGCCTCTTCAAAGGAAAGGTTGAGAGGAGATGTGATAGAGGTGGTTAGATTCATGGAGTCTAAACAGAATACAGAAAGAGAGATGGTTTCTACTGGTAGAAGGGTTGAGAACCAGAGGTCAGAGAATGCCAAAAGAAGCATGAAACATTTTTACACAGTGATTATTAGCTGTAATGCATTGTCTGAACAGGTGGTGGAGGTATATTAAATTATGACTTTCAGAAGAGAATTGGCTTGGTGTATAATTAGGAATATACAGGCGCATTTAAAAGGGTACCTCTAAAGTGGGACTTGTTGTGTTTGTTTGATGATCTTCACCAGTACCCAGTTCTCAACTGTGGCTCCAAATAGTTGTCTGTATGCCATAGCAGCTACACCTTGGCAAATCATCTCGGCAGGCAGTCAAAACCATGCAAGGGTAGCTGATCTGCCTCCCCATCAGTGAGCTGAGAACCATCCTTGCATGTTAAGTCTTATTTGAGTGGATGGAAGTGCTGAACACAAACTCAACGACCATAAGGACAACTCAGTAAAGTATTGTGGAGTGCAAAGTGTGGGGACTGGCACCGTATTGTTACGTTCTGGTGCTTGGTCGGTCAGAATAAGTGCACTAAAGAATGTCTAGTTCTTGACTAGTTTAAAGTTTTATTGTTGAACAATTACGTGGGTTAGATAACCAAAAGAATATCAAAAACTATTATAAATAATCTAAGAGCTACTATAAATTGTGACGATCCACTATGAAGACCATGTAGCAACTCCGAGGTAACAGTGTCACGTGGTTGTTCTCTACTGACCCCTGCTGGTTGGAGGTCTTGTCTATCACTATATACATGATTGCTAATGCATATCATCACACTGTACCAAGGTCATTCACTGTGTCCAAAATCATCTCCATCTCGGCTTCATCTCGTCACTGCACTCAGGAGCTTTCAAGTCTTGTGTGATGGAGGAGTGACAAGGCAACAGGTAAAGATACACAGGAAGCTGTACTAAAACACTGCAGACAGGCAGATCAGCGCAAAGGATCATCTTTCACCAGGCTGACGCAGTGGACATTGGCAGCCCTATTCAGGATCACACTGCTCACCACGATGGCATAAGGGAGGGGCTTGAAAGGTGTCTTAAACACTCTACTTCACCTACCCTAACCAGTTAACCATGACTGGCAGGGATCCCATTACAGTGATCATAACAAAAGTGTAAAGAAGACAAATGAATCACTGCTTACCATTGACACTTGAAATTTGATAGCATTCAGGTTCTATGTCGAAGCCCTGGTTGGGAGAAAACTTGCCAGATACAATGTCACACAGCAACATTAAGTAAGGCTCATCTAGCTAATGAAGAGAACAATACAGATGTTGCCACTGGATGTACTTTCTTTTTCTGTGATCATAATTGAAAGGGTGGAAGAGTGTTGTGAAACAGGAGACAGGTTTGCTACCAAGTGCAAACTAGTCCCCGGAATTGCCAGCTTTCCAAAAGGCACAAATGGTGCACTCATGACATTGCGACTTTCCCCACAGGAATAAATCACAACGAGGGAGTTATAGGGAGAAACAGAGATGGCAACACAAGAACCTCCTTCTGTTGAGGACATGTGCAATGCATGCCCTCCTCATTACCAACACTATATTCCATCTGCCATACAGAAACAAGATATGCTAAGATGGCACGGTTGTGAGGTGCTTAGCACTGCTGCCTACGGCGTCAAGGACCCGGGTTCGATCCCGGCCCCGGGTCACTCTGTGTGGAGTTTGCACATTTTCCCCGTGTCTGCGTGGGTTTCACCCCCACAACCCAAAGATGTGCAGGGTAGGTGGAATGGTCATGCTTTTTAGCCTCTTAATTGGAAAAAAAATAATTGGGTTCTCTAAAAAAAAATTTTTAAAGCAAGATATGCTGGATGCACCCTCACTCTCAGCATCTACTCCAGGGAGGAAGGACAAGCAGGATGTCAGAGTGCGCAAAGCCACATGTAGGGCAGATTGCTGGACTGACCACAGTCTCATTATCTGAAAGCAAGACTCAAACCAGATACCGTGAGGCAAAACTTCTCAGGTGATCTGGATTGCCAACTAGACCAGTCATTCTCAAATCCACTATCGCGACCTGCCGGTGGGTGTTGGGAGGGTCGCGAGGTCATGTGTTGCGACGTTCCCGATTGTGGAGCCATGATTTGCGATATTCCTGATCGCAGGAAGTAGTACCCAATACCGCGACCGGCTTTCAAAAATTCCGGGCACGACCGGCTTTCAGTATGCCGGCCGTCAAACTAGTGCCATGTGATCTTTTACATCTGACCAATCAGGAAGGTGATGCCTCAGCTTAGTATTTCATCTAAAAGGTAACACTTCTGACAGTGCAGCACTCCTTCAGCTTTAATTTCTGTGTCCAATAACTGGAGTCAGAAGTGGAATCAGGGCCTTGTGACTCAGAGGCAAGAGTGCCAGCTGGGTCGCGGGTGGATATTGGGAGGGTCACGGAGCGATCAGTCGAGGTGTTCCTGATTGCGCCGAAAACGCCCAACACCCACAACCGGCTTATAAAAATGGCAACCGCGACCGGCTTTTAGGTTTAGAATGCTGGCCTTCCTGCGCTTGCATGCCCCCTCAGGCAGTGTGCAGGCCTGGCATCCAGTGGGGCAGACTGCCTGCTTCTGATGTTTGCATGCTGATCCAATACTGTCTCCTCCTGCACTTTCTCCTGTGTCTGTGTGGGTTTCTTCTGGGTGCTCCGGTTTCCTCCCACAAGTCCTGAAAGACGTGCTGTTAGGTAATTTGGACATTCTGAATTCTCCCTCTGTGTACCGGAACAGGTGCCGGAATGTGACGACTAGGAGATTTTCATAGTAACTTCATTGCAGTGTTAATGCATGCCTACTTGTGACAATAAAAGATTATTCTTATCATCTTCAGTTCTTCACACATTCCTGTTACTTGCTTGCTGGCAGCTAAAGGGATCAATGAATATGAGGGGAAAGGCGGGATCAGGATATTGAACTTGATAATCTGCCATGGTCATAATGAATGGTGGAGCAGTCTCAAAAGGTTAGGTGGATCGGCCATGCTACATTGCCCTTAATTGTTCAAAATTGCCCTTAGTGTTGGGTGGGGTTACTGGGTTTGGGGATAGGGTGGAGATGCGGGCTTGGGTCGGGTGCTTTTTTTTACATCTAATTCTTTCAGAGTAACTGAGGGTAAAACTGGCAGAACCATCCAAAGTGTGATTTAAATCGCTTTGTCTGATAGTTCGCAGCACAATAGTCCAGGAGAAGCTAGCCTTTCTGGTCAATTGCTGGGTCAACCCTTACGTTGCAACTTCCCAGAGGGATCCCCTGGAGCTCTTTCCAAGAGTTGGTGCAAACTTGATTCCGAATGGCCTCCTTCTGCACTGTAAATTCTATGATTCTATGAAAGGACTGAATGGTCTCCTCCTGCTTCTATTTTATATGTTTCAGCTGAAGTCCTCAGCAGAAATGTAACATTGAATTACAAAGCAAAGTACGATCGCACCAAACAGGCTCACCCGTCGTGTTAAAGGTATGCAAAAATGGTGTGTCGCGAAGTTTGGGTGGCATAGGACACCGAAGTCGGCCAGAGTGGATCGCGAGGGCCAGCTAGTTGGTGAAAGTGGGTCCCGGGGGAAAAAGTTTGAAAAACACTGCTTCAGGGGATCCCTCTGGCAAGTTCCCACATAAGGGTTGACCCAGCAATTGACTAGAAGGGCTAGCTTCTCCTGGACTATTGTGCTGTGAACTATCAGACAAAGCGATTTAAATCACACGTTGGATGGTTCTGCCAGTTTTACCCTCAGTTACTCTGAAAGAATTAGAGGGCAAAAAAGCACTTCTAAATTCAGGAGTAACAATTTTAAACACTCCAACCAAGCTCCCCCTCCCTCCTACACTGGACACCCACATGATCCCCCCCACTCTCCAACCACATCCAACATCTGAACCCCCATCCACAGGTACCTTTGAAACTTATCTTCTTCCTTTTAATGGTCCCTTTAAACACCCCTTTAAGGCAGCTAGTGCATTCCACTTACCCCGCGCTTCGCAGATCCTGTCTGACCTGGCTCGAGTGAACATGGTTCGGCAAGACAAAGCTTCAGAATTACAACGAAAGCAAGTCCCTCTGGAATGGCAATCCACCAGTTACTCCGAGGAAGTTAGAGGCCATCACTTGTCTCTTGGCTGTTACATTTTATACCTTGTGGTTAAAACACAGAATTCCATTTTTTATGACGTATAAGCCTGACATGTCCATTCAACCATAAGGGCAGGTGCTGGCCCAATGTCACCTTAGCACTACCAGCCTGGCCACATCCCTTCTCATAGCCTGGTCTTGGACCTGGCCAAATTGGCTATTAAGCAAGCAGTTGAGGGGGTCATCTATGCTGACAATCTGCACCTTTACCATGGCTACATTCACAGCCAGGTGGCCTTTGAGAGGGAGCACGCTGTGACCACTGGCACGCTTTTTGTTTCTGCGACTAGTGGGCAGCGCAGGCATTCGCATGTATAATCACCCCCAGGGATGACGTTTTGGTTTAATTTAAGTTCACCTGATGGGTTGCATCTTAGGATATTAAAAGATGCACTGTTATTAATCGTCCATGAATCCTTAAATTCTGGAAAAATCCCAAAAGATTGGAAAATTGCCAATGTAACATCCTTAATCAATCCTCATCAAAAAGGGAGACAGATAAAAAAAACACAGGAAACTGCTAGCCAATTAGCTTAAAATCCATTATTGGGAAAATGTTAGAGTCAATTATAAAGGATACATTTAGAAATACATAATATAATTACGCAGTCAACATTCCTCATGAAGGGGAAATCATGCCTGACAAATTTAGTAGAATTCTTTCTGGTGGCAACGAGCAGGATAGATAATGGGGAACCAATAGATGTAGTATACTTGGATTTCCAAAAAGTGTTTGATAAGGTCCTGCACAAAAGGCTTTTTGATAAGATAAGAGTCCAATGTGTTGGGGGTAGTAGATTAGCATGGATAGAGATTAGCGAACTAATAGAAGACAGTGAATTAGGATAAGAGGGGCATTTTCAGGATGGCAACATATAACTAGGAGAGCAACAGGGATCAGTATTAGGACCACAATTATTTTCAATATTTATTAATGATTTAGGCGAGGGAAATGAATGTACTATTGTCAAGTTTGCAGGTGACACAAAAATAGGTGGGAGGGCTAGAGATGAAGGTGACACAGAGTCTACAGAGGGATATAAGGTGCAAAACCTGGAAAATGGAATGTAACATAGAAAAATGTAAAGTTATGCACTTTCATAGGAAGAATAAAAGGAGCTGAATATTATTTCAATGGAGAAAGACTGCAGAAAAAGTACTCATGCATAAATCACAAAACACTAGCATACAAGTTCAGCAGGTAATAGGGAAAGTTAAATTGAATGTTGGCAACTGGAATGTTGGCCTTTATTTCGAAGGGAATGGAGTATAAAAATAGGGAAGTCTTGATAAAACTATTCAAGGCACTAGTTAAACCACACCTGGAGTACTGTGAACAGTTTTAGTCTCCTTATCTAAGGAAAGACATACTGACATTGGGGGGAGTCCAGAGAAGGTTCACTAGTTTGATCCTGAGTATGGAGGGATTTTCTTATGAGGAGAGGTTGAGTAGCTTGGGCCTGTACTCATTGGAGTTTAGAAATCATAGAATTTACAGTGCAGAAGGAGGCCATTCAGCCCATCGCGTCTGCAGCGGCCCTTGGAAAGAGCACCCTTCTTAAGCCCACACCTCCACCCTATCCCCTTTATCCCCGTAACCCAACCTAACCTTTTTAACACGAAGGGCAATTTAGAATGGCCAATCCACCAAACCTGCACATCTTTGGACTGTGGGAGGAAACCGGAGCACCCGGAGGAAACCCACGCACACACGGGGAGAACGTGCAGACTCCACACAGACATTGACCCAAGCCGGGAATCAAACTTGGGACCCTGGAGCTGTGAAGCAATTGTGCTAACCACTATGCTACCGTGCTGCCCTCCTTTTTAAAATGAGAGGAAACCTTATTGTGATATATAGGTTTCTCAGGGGTCATGACAGGATAGATGCTGAGAGGTTGTTACCCTTTGTGGGAGAGTCTAGGAACAGAGGGCATAATCCAAGAGTGAGGAGTCACCCGTTTAAGGCCGAGATTAGGAGGAATTTCTTCTCTCAGAGGGTAGTGAATCTGTGGAATTCTTTACCGCGAAGGGCTACGGAGCTGTGTGATCCTGGTGGATAACTGTAAGCTATTTTCTCGTGTGATATTAAAGATTTTAATGCTGTTTTAGTAATAAAGCTTTGTTTAAAATACCATATCCCTATTTCTTCATGCAATGACACCTGGAGCAAAGCATACATTCCTCACAATCTTACAAAAGTAAAACAAAATACTGGGGTTTCTGACTAGCCACTGTTGGGGTCTGGTCTGGTATCGTAATACTCAGGGTAGTGTCCTATGCCTACCATCTTCAGCTGCTTCACCAATGACCTTCCCTCCATCTTAAGATCAGAGCTGTGGATTTTTGCAGGTGATTGCACAATGTTTGGCACCATTCATAACTCCTCAGATACTGAAGCAGTCTGTATCCAAATGCAGCAAAATCTGGACAAATTTTAGGCTTGGTCTGATAAGTAGCAAGTAATGATCATGTCATAGAGCTTCCTGGCAATGATCATCTCCAACAAGAGATAATCTAACCATCTCCCCTTGACATTCAATGGCATTACCATTGCTGAATCCCCCACTGTAAAATCCTAATCTCTTGGAATGCCATCAACTAAAAACCAACTGGACCAGCCAGATAAATACTGTAGCTACAAGAGCATGTCAGAGGCTGTGAATTTGCAGTAAGTAACTCACCTCCTGTCGTCCCAAAGCCTGTCCACCATCTACAAGGCACAAGTCATGATTGTGTTAGAATACCCTCCACTTGCCTGGATGAGTGCAGCTCCTAGAAGCTCAAAAACATCCAGAAGAAAGCCGACTTGATTGGCTTTCTACCACCTACAGTATTTACTCCCTTGACCACAGATTCACAGTGGCAGCAATGTGTACTATAGAATGCACTGCAGCAACTCGTCAGCACCTTCCAAACCAATGACCATTACCATTTCGAAGGATAAGGGCAGCAGATACATGAGAACATCACCACCTGCAAGTTCCCGTTCTAAGCACAAACTATCCTGGCTTGGGGCTAAATTGTTCCTTCACTATCACCTGGTTAAAATCCAGAAACTTCCTCCCCAACATAGAGAAACATAGGAATTAGTATCATTCAATCAGATAATGGCTGATCTCTTCCTGGTCTCAAATTCACCTATCTGTTCCCCATATCCCTTTAATCCATTTTTAAAATCAGAAATATCTCCTTCTTGAAACCTTTTAATGACTCAGATTCCACCGCACTACGGGGCAGCCGGTTCCACAAATTCACCATCCTCTGCGAGAGGTAGTTCCTCCTCATCTCAGATCTAAATCTATCGCCTCTCAACCTATATCCGTGATCTCGTGTTCTAGATTTTGCTACAAGGGGAACATTTGGGGCGGGATTCTCCACTCCCGCGCCGAAGTGTCCACGCCGTTGTGCACGCCGTCGAGGTTCACGACGGCGCGAAACAACCCCGATCCCGACCGATTCAGGCCCTGACAATGGGCTAGTATCAGTGCCGCGTCATCTACACGCGCCAGGCCTTGTCGCCCGTTTAAAGGTGGCGCCACATAGATGACGCGGCCGGCGCGGCATAACTGGCATCATCCGCGCATGCGCGGGTTGGCCAGCGCCAACCCGCGCATGCGTGGTTGCCGTCCTCTCTAAGTCCGCGCCGCAAGAAGATGGCGGACGGATCTTGCGGGGCCGCGGAAGGAAGGAGGTCCTCCTTCAGAGAGGACTGCCCGACGATCGGTGGAACCGATCGCGGGCCACCCCACATTTGAGGTACCCCCCCGGTGTAGGATCCCCCCTCGCCTCCCCCGCAGGCCCCCCCCCCCCCCCCAGCGTTCACGCACCGTTCACGACGGCAGCGACCAGGTGTGGACGGCACCGGGGGGAACCCGCCGTTTTGGCCTGGCCGCTTGGCCCATCCGGGCCTGAGAATAGCGGGGGTGCCGGAGAATCGCCATTTTGGGTGTCTCCGGCAATTCTCCGGCCCGCGGAACTCGACCGGGCCGTTCCCACCGCTTGGGAGAATCGCGGGAGGGCGTCGGACCGGCGTCCCGGGAAATTGTGGCGGCCCAGGCGATTCTCCCAACCGGCGCGGGAGTGGAGAATCTCGCCCCTGGTCTACGTTTACTTTATCAATCCCTTTTCGTATCTTATATACCTCGATCATATCCCCTCTCAACCTCATAAACTCCAGCGAGTGAAAACCCAAATGGTCGAATCTCTCCGCATAAATCAACTCTTTCATCCCCGGAATCAATCTGGTAAATTTCCTCTGAACTGCCTCCAATGTCACCATACCTTCCCTCAAATAAGGAGACCAAAACTGGACGCAATACTCCAGATGTGGTGGTCTCATCAACGCCCTATACAATTGCAGAGAACTGACTGCAGGCTCACTCCCACCTTAAGGGCAATTAGGGATGGGCAAATGTTGGCCTAGCTACTGATGCCCACATTCTGTGAAGTATAAATAAAATTTTAAAACTCAGTTTAAGGAAAACTCTATTTTCTAGAAGATGTGTGTGAATGTTGCGGGTGGGGGCGCAAATTACATCCATATGTTTTGGTCCTGTCCAAAGCTGGAGGATTACTGGAAGGAGGTTTTTAGGATAATCTCGAAGGTGGTGCATGTGAAGTGGACCTGGGCCCTCAGGAGGCCATATTCTGGGTGTCGGACCAGCTGGGGTTGGAAATGGGTGCGGAGGCAGATGTGGTAGCCTTCGCCTCGTTGATCGCCCGAAGGCGGATCCTGTTGGGATGGAGAGCAACCTCTCCACCCAGTGCCCTGGCGTGCGGGGGGGACCTATTGGAATTCTTGACTCTTGAGAAGGTTAAGTTTGAACTGAGGGGAAGGGTGGACGGGTTCTACAATTCATGGGCGTTATGTATTATGCATTTTCAAGAACTGGATAACATCGAACATTAGTTGGGGGGAGGGGGGGGTGGGAGGGTTGGGGGCAGGTGGACTGTGTGTGTTAATGGTGACTATGGGTGATTCCGGATTCCTTTTTGTTTATGTTAACATTCGGGCGGTTGTTTGGGGGTTGGTGGGAATATGAGATTGTTGTTGTTGATATGGGCATTGACATTGTATCCGTTACTGTTTATTATTTATTATTGGTGGCTGGAAATTTGGGAGGAGAATAAAAATCTTTTTGAAAAAAAAGTAAACTCTATTTTGCAGTTTCATAAACCCATGAGCATAATGAATACTGAAGATGCCTCCTTATCTGCTATATACATCCAATAATTTCTGTTTTCATTTCAAATTTCCAGCGTATGTCCTATTTTACTTTTTGTTTCGTGGACACGCTGTTATCAAGAGATTAATAACTATTGAATCAATTTTGTGTACAAGTAATACTTTGACAATTTCGGACCCAGAATTCTGAAAGACATTGATTTTTACAACTGCTGATAACAGTAATTAATGATAGAGATAGGCGATGTCTCAGGGGCATAGAGCAGACTGCAATCATATAGGGGGGAGATGGAAGTCCCAACAGGGGTGGAAAAGAAGGCGGGCCTCAGTGTTATGGGCCAGGGATTAGAGAATCCCAAAGTGTATCATGGAGTTCACCTGACCCACAACTTTTATTAGATTGTGGTATGGGGAGCACACGGCTTACTCTACAGGTGTGGTACAGCAGAAAATGGACCAGTGGTTTTTAAAACAAAACAATGTTTATTCTATGAACTCAAGTTAACCTTTTTAAAACAAACAGTGAATATCTTAGCAACCATTAATTAAAATACACCCCCCAAAGAATACAACACTAAATAACCTGTATGCTGTCCTTTTTACCATCCAAAAGACTTAACAAACCTTCAAACAGGAACACATTAGATTTTTTTATCCAATACTGAGACCTTTTTACAATTCTGAGTTCTCCCAAATGATCCATAGTCTTTGGATGTCATAGATCAACAGCAGTGCAGCTCACAGACATACCCAAGCTTTTTTCAAACTGGAACTAAAAAAGCAGAAGTGCCCTCTGTCTTTACAGTGATCGTGCCCTAATTGGTGATTGGCTGCTATGTTGTGTGTGTTGATTGGTCTTGCAGTGTGTCAGTCAGTGTGTGTCTCTGCACCATCATATACTGATGTGTATATTATGACACTCTCCATTACAACCACCTGCAAGGACAGGTAGAGGGACAGCGCCAGCCAGCCCATCAGCCCCCTGACCACCTCGGGTGAGGATCCTGAGGAAGCATCTGCGGTAGTCAAGTCACTGCATTCACCTGAACCCTACACTCATGCATAGATACACACCACAGTATGATCTTGTTCTAGAGCAGGCTGAAGGTCACGATCTAGTGAGTACAGCACAGAACCGTCTCCACAGAGGGTGAGGGCGCTGACAGCCACGGTCTCTGACACTCAGGGAGGACGGCTGGATGCCAGGCTTCTACGGAATCAGAGTCCGATGCCAAGCTTCTGAAATCGACCCTCAGAAGTTCCAAATAGAGGCCGGGGAATAGCAGGCAGGGTTGTCAGAAAGTCACCTGATGAGAACAAAGGATGAGTCTGTCTGCATTCTGTCGGATGTCGTGGCTCTGGCATATGCGTGTATTGAGTACACGTTGCAGAATGAGCTGCATTATACCTCTCCTCCCAAGCATGCTGTGGCTGCCTAACGGATGTCATTAATCTTTGTGGTAACCTTCATCACTGATGAGACAACTGAGTGAATGCCCTTAGTACCCTTAAAGATCTTTGGCACCTGTGGACGAATGAGATATTCTGCAGAGGTCCCCATCAAAGCATTGGAAGAAGCACTTGCAAAAACTTTGGGTGCGGTGGTTACCTTTAAAGCCACTGGCAATGGGTAGCCTCTTAGTCCTGTGGCTTCAGGTCCTGCCTAACAATATGGCAGATGTGAACCACAACATCGCATTGACAAGTGATGATGTCTGTGGAACTGTCTCTTACTCACCTCCCGATATGCCTCCCGAGAGGCGTATTCAATATGCTGGGTCACACCAAACGTCTCCGTGGAGTTGGTCTCCTCAGATTTTGGCCTTCATGGTGCCCCATATGTTCTTCCCTTAGCCCAGCCAGATTGCAATGGGCCTTTCTCCTCTGAAGTTGCATCAAAGCTACAAAGACGACAGCATTGCCTGCTGCCTGCATTCTGCACTCCCCCTTCTGTCAAAAAATTGATCAGGGACAGGGTTGCACCTTACCCTGCAATGCTCACTTTCCATCACCAAGCCAGGGAATCATTGCGAAGCCCTTAGACTGCCCTCATTCCAGATATCTACACCCAGCGACCCCCGCCCAGCGACCCCACCCCCCAGCGCCGCCCCCCTGCAGCTGTAGGATCAGAGCCCAGGTAGCTGAGCTTCCCCTCCACCACACTAGGTAGGACAGTGCATCACAAAGAGTTAGATCTGGATGAGTACATCCAGATCTGTGCTGGCAACCTCATTCAGGACACATGTCAGGCTCCCTCCTTTGGAGTAGATTAGAATCCAGCCTTGTTCTAATGTAGTAACTAATAGACGAGCCTTGTAAACCATGAACATTCCAACTGAAATGTGTAGGGTTGGCTGGGGCATGCTGCATATGTATTGTAGTCATGGCCCCTATATAGTTTGAACCCTTCTGAATTTTTCACATTCCTCTGTGGGGAGAAATGACCATTCATCCCCAATTTACATTTGGCCCCAAGACCTCACAGATACGCACTGAGTTAAAGCGCCCAAATCCTTCAATTGGAATTGAACTCTTCCAAAAATTTCTCAGCTGAGCCGTGCTGACTCATTCACTATCGATGTCCCCATTCATCAACCAGCCTCACCTATCCCCATCTCGAGGCCCTATGCAGTGACCTGAGGCCCCAGCTCCCCGCACACCCCCTTACTTACCAATTCCCCATTTACAGGCTGCAGGTGCATCCCCTGGCCATGACAGTGTCATCTGCAACCCAGTACCAAACCAAAAACCACTTTGAACCTAATGTGGTGACACTCATCATGTCTGCACACCATGTTGTGCATGACTGATGGTGCAAAAACAGACCTTCCACCTCCTGGGACCAAGACATACATGCCAGGAATAGCCCTGTAACATGGTCCACACTGCCCTAGAACTCGCTCGAAATTCTGCCCCAGACAATACAGTCCATACTATCCCAGGACTGCTGTTAAATTGTGACCTCAAGCTGCCAAGACCGATTCACACTTATGCCCCCTTAGTATTGGCTAAGTTGTTGGCGGGGAGGATGGAGGATTGCGTCCCGGCGATGGTTGCAGATGATCAAACAGGCTTTGTGAAGTGCAGGCAGTTCATGTGTAATATAAGACAGCTGTTGAATGTAGTGATGAATCCGTTAGGGGCTCTGCTGCCGGAGGTGGTGGTGTCCATGGACGCGGAGAAGGCATTTGATCGGGTGGAGTGGTGGTACTTCTTCGCGGTTTTGGGAAGGTTTAGATTTGGGCCGGGATTTGTGGCATGAGTGCGGTTGCTGTATGTGGCACCAAGGGCGAGGGTGAGGGCGAATGATATAAGCTCATGAAGCTTTGACTTACACAAGGGTACAAGGTAGGCGTGCCCGCTGTCGCTGCTGCTCTTTGCACTGGCTATAGAGCTATTGGCGATGGCTTTCAGAGGCTCGGCGGAGTGGCGGGGGATTATGAGGGTACAGAGGGAGCATCGGGTGTCGCTCTATGCCGATGACCTCTTGCTGTATGTTTCGGATCCGTTGGGAGAGTATGGGAAGAATTATGGGCCTACTGGGAGGTTTGGAGGGTTCGCGGGGTACAAACTGAATGTAGGGAAAAGCGAGGTATTCCCTGTGAATGAGCTGGCACAGCAGGCTAATTTAGGTGGGGATGCCATTTACAGTAGCGAGGGATAGGTTTAGGTTTTTGGGGGTTCAGGTAGCGAGGGAGTGGACGGGGCTCCATAAATGGAATTTGATGAAGCTGATGGAGGAGGCCAGGGAGGATCTTAAGAGGTGGGATACACTGCACTTAATGTTGGCGGGGAGGGTCCAAGTGGTGAAAATGAATATTCTTCCAAGGTTCTTGTTGATCTTTCAGGCTTTCTCGATCTTTACACCAAAGACCTTTTTTCGGAAAGTGGACACGATCATTTCGGACTTTGTATCGACAGGGAAGGTGCCGAGGGTGGGAGGACCCTGCTACAGAGGCAGAGGTAGCAGGGGGTTTTGGCATTACCGAATTTGCTTCATTATTATTGGGCGGCGAATGTGGACAAGGGGCAGCGGTGGTGGGAAGGGGAAGGGGTAGAGTGGGTTAGAATGGAGGAGGAATCTTGTAAGGGGTCTAGTTTGAGGGCCATGGTGACGGCGGCGTTGCCAATGTCTCTGAGAAGGTATTCAGGGAGCCCAATGGTGCAGTCCACAGTGAAGATATGGAATCAGTTGAGGAGACATCTTAGGGTGGAAGGGTTGTCCGTGCTAATGCCGCTGTGCGAGTCATGGGTTAGCCGGGGGGGGGGGGGGGGGGGGGGGGAAGAGATAGTGTATACAGGAGGTGGAGAGAAGTGGAGCTGGAAAAGGTGAGGGATCTGTATTTGGAGGAAGGGTTCGCCAGTCTGGAGGAGCTAAGGGAGTGGATAGAGCTGCCGAGGGGAAGTGAGTTCAGGTATCTGCAGGTTAGGGACTTTGCGCAAAAGGTCTGGAGGGGGGTCCCTAGGTTGCCAGGATACAGCCTGCTGGAGCGACTTCTGCTTCCGGATGTGGAAGGACAGGGAAGAATTGGGGATATATATAAGTAGGTGGGGGAGAAGGGAGATGAACGGGTGGTGAAGGTCAAGGACAAATGGGAAGTGGAGTTGGGAGGAGAGATCAATTTGGGAGTATGGAGTGAGGCACTGCGTGGGGTAAACGGGACCTCCTCATGTGCGGGGATGAGCCTGATACAGTTTAAAGTGGTGCACAGGGTGCATATGACTCGGCCGAGAATGAGTGGATTATTTCAGGGGGTAGCAGATGAGTGTGAGAGGTGTGGGCGGGGGCCAGCGAATCATGCGCACATGTTTTGGGGTTGCGAAAAATTGGGAAGATTCTGGGCGGGTGTGCTCGCGGTCTTAGTCAGGATAGTGGAGGAGGAGGTGGACCCTTTGGTGCCGATATTTGGGGTTTCAGAGAAGCCGGAGCTCATGGAGAGGAGGAATGCCAATGTCATAGCTTTCGCCTCTGTGATTGCATGGCGGCGAATTTTGCTGGAGTGGCGGTCGGCATCGCCACCGGGGGTAGCAGCTTGGTTGGGCGATCTGTACGACTTCCTGCGGTTAGAGAAGATAAAGTATGAGTTAAGGGGCTCCTTCGGGGGGTTTGAGGAAAGGTGGGGGATATTTGTGACCGTGTTTGAGGGGCTGTTCGTCACGGGGGGTTAGGGTGAAAAAAAAGAAAAAAAAATCAGCACAGACTGTATAGTTGATTGTGGGGTAGTATGTTTCCCAGGTTGTTTATTCGCTGTAACCTGTTAAAAAAAATCTAATTATCCACTGGTGGATCAATTAGATTTGGAGTGAGAACATGATTCCAGTGAGCATTCATGAGATGCGAAAGGAAGCATATTGCATTCATGAGATGCAAAGGAAAGCATATGCAGTTCTCACATGGAGCAGCGGAAAAAGCAATGCACCATGAAAGTCAGGAGGAGAGATTCCAACCTAGTTTCCCACTGGCGGAAAGCAAACTTATGCCATGACTCCAAATTTTGTGTCATTGCCCTTCACGATTCCCGCCACCAGCAGGACCTATATATCACACCCATTGTACTGGTATTTCCATGGTGATGGAATTCAAGCCATACTGCAGTGCTAATTAAGTTAGCCAAGTAATTTCAAAATCACACTTTGCATTGTGAATCATAGAATCACAAAATTTACAGTGCAGAAGAAGGCCATTCGGCCCATCGAGTCTGCACCAGCCCTTGGAAAGAGCACCTTACCTAAGCCCACACCTCCACCCCATCCCGGTAGCCCAGCAACCCTACCCAACCCCTTTGGACACTAAGGGCAATTTAGCATGGCCAATCCACCTAACCTGCACAACTTTGACTGTGGGAGGACACCGGACCGGCACCCGGAGGAAACTCACGCACAAACGGGGATAAAGTGCAAACACCGCACAGACAGTGACCCAAACCGGGAATCAAACCTGGGACCCTGGAGCTGTGAAGCAACTGTGCTAGCCACTGTGCTACCGTGCCCCCCAAAATAGGACACAGAGTGACATACTTAGGGCTGTGTTGACATACTTAGGACTCACAGCTGGCCTTTATGTTAAATTTTAATGGAAAGTTCACCATGCTTTGGGAAAAAAGTGGCAAACACGATTCCTAAAGATCTGTTATTGCCAATATGTAGAAAATGCTTATGGGAAGCAATTGATTATTTGGAATATATGAAATTAAAATGAACTTGCTTTCAGATTTCTGCAACTGGAATAATTTTATGGCCAACTATTTAAAATGGCATTCCCACCAGAAAACTTCATCTGCCAGGTGTATTTATTGGGAAATAAGAAGCATGCTCCCCATGTCTTTGTGCCTATTAAAATGAATGAATGAAAAACCCTGGTAATTTTCCAAGAGACACAAGGCTCTACAGAGGAATACGAGAATATGATTTCATTAAATATGCCAGCAATATTTTTAAAGTGCAAAGAGTTATAACTGGAAACACTGCAATACATATTTATGAGTTCTATCCATAACGGAGGTAGATGAAGTCAGATTTCAATAAACAATTCTTATTTTCTTCAGATATCATTGTAGTGAAATTTACCTTCAATCCTTCACATTTAAATTGGCAACAAAATTTCATTTCTAGCAATGGGCTAAAACCTCTGTGTCCTATTTTAAGGCAAAATTACACATGGTTAGAAACAGGAAACTCATCATCACTGCAGCAATCTGACTACAGGAAAAGAGTGACCAAGGAATGCAAAGTCTCTGCTGTGTCAATCAAGTGGATATTCTAAGAGTTTGTGATGGAAGATGTTTTGAATATCAGTCAAAAAATGTAACAGCATTAATCACTTGAACCTTTCATCGTCAGTCAACAGTAAAGCATCTGTCAATTGGAGCTTCTCGATCAGGCAGAAATATTAGCCAGGACAAAGGTGTATTGAGACTCAGAGGAGCTGAAGAACTGATTTCTGGAATGTGAATATAACATAACTGGCCTCCAAGGAATAGTTTAGGGATTATGGCATAGACTTCAATGTCAAAATAGTAATTAGTAGGAACAAAGGGATCACATAGAGCCAGAATAAAGATCAGGAGACAATGTCGAGCATTCAACTTTATTCCTGGCTCAGTTAGTCCTCACCGATTACCACCACCATCTTCCCAACCCAGTCACACCCACCCTCCTGTTTTCCTTATTTGTCACTGGCTGGAGGATCGCTGCAATGTCAGCAGTGGACTGATTTTCAATCAAACTTTGCTTGTGAGTTTTTATTCTTTCATGAGACGTTGGCATCAATGTGTTGCCCTCGTAATTGCCCTTGAATTGATTGGTTTGTGAGGGCATTTAAGAGACAACCACATTGCTGTGGGGGGGGTGTAGACTCACATGTTGGCAGATTTCCTTCCCGAAAGGACATTAGTGAACTAGATTGCCGGGGAGGCGGTGGCATAGTGGTATTGCCGCTGGACTAATAATCCAGAGACCCAGATTTATGTGCTGGAGACCTTGGTTCGAATTCCGCTGTGGCAGATGGTGAAATTTGAATTCAATTTTTAAAAACCTGGAATTAAAAGTCTAATGATGACAATGAAACCATTGTCATTTGTCGTAAAAACCCATCTGGTTCACTAATGTCCTTTAGGGAAGGAAATCTGCCGTCCTTACCTGGTCTGGCCGACAGGTGACTCCAAGCCCATAGCAACGTGGTTGACTCTTAAAATACCACTCAGAGGGCAATTCCAGATTTTTATTGAATTCAAATTCCACCAACTGCCGCGTGTGTGTGGAGGCATGGTTTAACCTCAAGCATCACCATCCTGGAACAGGGATTAATCCCAGCCCATCCAAAAATTTCAAATATCAAGACAAATTGGTGCAGAATTTTCCATTTCCTTCACAGAGTGCTGGCTGAGGCAAGAACACCAACGTGCAGCCTGCCGATGGCACAGCCAGCTCATCTCGTCACTTTGTGCAGCACTCTGTGCAAAACAAAACATGGAGGCCCAGGCCATCACGCTGGCAGGGTGGGACTGGAAGGTGGGGCACTCAGATCTCCAAAAGCAGATACCACGTACACGGATGTGTTGAATAGCGTTCCTGTCCAGTTACATCCCTGGTGGGGAAAATCTGAAAACGAGATCCTGCTGGCAAGATTCTAGTCTCTCAGCTCTTGCGGGATTATGCGCCCACGTCGCCGTTTGCGCTCATAGTGAATGCAACTCCCTCCCCCCCACATGTCTCAGAGGTAGAGGCAACTGGACAGACAGAGCCTAGACTGAAATCCAGTTTACAAGTTGGGGTCCCATTTGGCGTCACAAACGGGGTCTCGGTCTTCCAACGGGAGATGGACCGAATGGTTGATCAACACGGGTTGCAGGCCACGTTCCCGTATCTCGACAACGTAAACATCTGCGGCCACGACCAGCAGGACCACGACGCCAATCTCCAAAAATTCCTCCAGACCGCTAAAGCCTTGAACCTCACATACAACGAGGACAAGTGCGTTTTCAGCACAAACCGGCTAGCCATCTTGGGATATGTAGTGCGCAATGGGATAATAGGCCCCGACCCCGAACGTATGCACCCCCTCATGGAATTTCCCCTCCCTCACGGCTCAAAAGCCCTAAAACGCTGCCTGGGGTTCTTTTCATATTACGCCCAGTGGGTCCCCCAGTACGCAGACAAGGCCCGCCCCCTAATACAGACCACGACCTTCCCTCCGTCGACAGAGGCTTGCCAGGCCTTCAGCCGCATCAAAGCGGATATCGCAAAGGCCACGATGCGCGCCATCGACGAGTCCCTCCCCTTCCAGGTCGAGAGCGACGCCTCCGATGTAGCTATAGCGGCCACCCTTAACCAAGCGGGCAGACCCGTGGCCTTTTTCTCCCGAACCCTCCACGCCTCAGAAATCCGCCACTCCTCAGTGGAAAAGGAAGCCCAAGCCATAGTGGAAGCGGTGCGACATTGGAGGCATTACCTGGCCGGCAGGAGATTCACTCTCCTCACTGACCAACGGTCGGTAGCTTTCATGTTCGATAATGCACAGCGGGGCAAAATTAAAAATGACAAGATCTTAAGGTGGAGGATCGAGCTCTCCACCTTCAACTATGAGATCTTGTACCGTCCCGGAAAGCTGAACGAGCCGTCTGATGCCCTATCCCGCGGCACATGTGCCAACGCACAAATTAACCGTCTCCAAACCCTCCACGAGGACCTCTGCCACCCGGGGGTCACTCGGTTCTACCATTTTATAAAGTCCCGCAACCTCCCCTACTCCGTGGAGGAGGTCCGTACAGTCACAAGGAACTGCCACATCTGCGCAGAGTGCAAACCGCATTTTTTCAGGCCGGATAGTGCGCACCTGATCAAGGCTTCCCGTCCCTTTGAACGCCTCAGTCTCGATTTCAAAGGGCCCCTCCCCTCCACCGACCGCAACACATACTTCCTGAACATGGTGGACGAGTACTCCCGTTTCCCCTTCGCCACCCCCTGCCCTGACATGACAGCGGCCACAGTCATTAAAGCCCTTAACACCATATTCACACTGTTCGGTTGCCCCGCATACGTCCATAGCGACAGGGGGTCCTCCTTCATGAGTGACGAGCTGCGCCAGTTCCTGCTCAGCAAAGGTATAGCCTCGAGCAGGACGACCAGGTACAACCCCCGGGGGAACGGGCAAGTAGAGAGGGAGAACGGCACGGTCTGGAAGACCGTCCTACTGGCCCTACGGTCCAGGGATCTCCCAGTTTCACGGTGGCAGGAGGTCCTCCCGGACGCCCTCCACTCCATCTGGTCGCTACTGTGTACCACCACTAACCAAACGCCTCATGAGCGCCTCCTCGTCTTCCCCAGGATGTCCTCCTCTGGAACGTCGCTGCCGACCTGGCTGGCGGCCCCAGGACCCATCTTGCTCCAGAAACATGTGCGGGCGCACAAGTCGGACCCGTTGGTCGAGAGGGTTCACCTCCTCCACGCGAACCCGCAGTACGCCTACGTGGAGTACCCCGACAGGACACGGTCTCCCTGCGAGATCTGGCGCCCGCCGGCAACACACACACCCCCTCGACACCAATCACCCCCTCCCTGCCACCGGCGCACCCCGCGACAACCCCCTTCCCAGGAGGATCGGTCCTCCTCCCAGGTCCGACCAGAAGTGAAGCTGAAGCAGAAACCGTAAAGCTCCCGGAGGCGACAACACTGGAACAAGCACCACCACCACCGGGGCTGAGGCGATCGACAAGGACGACCAGACCGCCCGCCCGACTCGTGGCATCGGTGTAACACTAGAATGTTGTGGACTTTAACGAGAATGTTTTTTTTCCCTTTTTCCCTCTTACGAATACTGTAAATAGTTCAAAACAAAAAACCCTGTACATAGCCCAGTGTAGGGCACTGTAATGACATGCAAAAGTTTTTTTTTCCTCCCAGGACCAGCCTTGTAAACCCCTACCACCATCCCGGGTCCTGGTTGGCTGTTGATCTCTAGCGCCGCCCTGAAGGCGGAGTATAAGAACCAGGAATTCTCCCCGCAGATCCAGTCTGTTGCTGAACTGCGGGGAACGAGTCACACTTAATAAATTGTAGCGCACAAAGACTCCCGAGAGACGAATAGAGGTGAAGTCGATGAGGCTTTATTAAGCGTGACTCGTTCCCCGCAGTTCAGCAACAGACTGGATCTGCGGGGAGAATTCCTGGTTCTTATACTCCGCCTTCAGGGCGGCGCTAGAGATCAACAGCCAACCAGGACCCGGGATCTGTCAGCCAATGACATCACGGCTTCACAGTCCCACATGACCCCTAATGCATACTACCACACAAGTCACAGCGAGAGTGTGATCATCAGATATTCATTGATCAGGAAAGTGAGTGCTCATGCCTATTGTGAAGACAATAATATTGAATCTCTGATGGGGTGGGGCTCTTCCAATTACCCACCAAAACCACAGAGAAATAGCAGATAGCCAGGAGAATCTCTGAGTATTTAGAGGATGTTGAGCTAAATCATGAGGCCAGAACAGGACATATTGACGGAAAGTTAGAAGGGATATCGAAAGAGGAGCACAAAGCACACAAATGAAAGTAGCACCACAAGGAATGCGTGGAAACCCAAAACACACTGTGGAATTTTGTGGTCCCGCCATGTGAGGGCTGGAGCCACAAAATACAGCACCGACTTCCATCCTGTTGGTGCAAGAAAATAGGCGTGGGGATTCTGATGTACATTTACCCTGCAACCCTTTGTTAGGTGGCCGCCCAAAATGGCCAGAGTCACCAGTCTCACCATGTGGCCGGGTCCCTACATTCCAGGGCTTCCCTTTGTCCAGGGGGCACCCATCATGGCCACCAACTGTGCACCACATGGGTGTTCCTTTGCATCCCTGGGTCTCGGTTTGTCCAAGGACCCTCCAAAGTGGCTGCTTGCAACGCCATCTTGTTCCCTCAACGTGCACCTTACCAGCTGCAGCCAATCTGAAAACCATCCCTTTCTCACCCTTGTATTTCTCTTTTGTTCCCCTTTCCCCCCTCCCCCCTCTGCCCCCCTGCTATCCTCATCCCCGCTCCCCCCCCCAGTGTCCCCCCTCTTCCCCATCTCCCCCTTCCTTTCCCCCCCTGCCCCTATGGTCCCCCACCACTGCTAGGAGGTGCACCGCGGCCCACCTTGTTCTCATACCTCCCCGGGGCTGATCTTACCTCTTTCTGGTTCCTGCTGGATTGCTGTTCCCTCTTCACCCTTTCCTGTGCTCCACTGCCCTCGCCCTTTCTTGTGTTATAATATTTCTGTTCAGAGCGAAGCAGTACTGTCCCAAGCAAATATGGTATGAGTCCATCATATTTCTTTTTCGTTCTCCCCTTTTTCTTCCTGTTTCTCCTCAGCGCTACCCTGCCTGCCCCTTGTCCAGGCCGTTCATCCGCATGAACTCGTCTGCTTCTGCCAGGGTGTTGAAATGTTCCTTATTTTAGAACGTGACCCAGAGCCTGGCTGGGTACAGCACTCCAGACTTCACTCCGCTCTTGTACAGGGCTGATTTCACCTGGTTGAATTCGGTCCTGCGCTTTGCCAGGTCTGCCCCAATGTCCTGGTAGACTTGGATTCTATGTCTTTCCCAGTTGCTCGCCTTTGCCTGCCTTGCAGGATCCTCTCCCAGGCCTGGTACTGATGAAATGTGGCAATTATTGCCCTTGGCTGCTCCCCCACTTTGGCCTTCTGTATGCCCTGTCGATCTCCAGCGGTTTGGGGATGCTGTCCCTCCTGATCAGGTTGCCCAGCATCTGGGCCACATTGTATGTTGGGGTCCCTGCCCTTGATCCCCTCTGGCAGGCCCACGATCCGTATATTTTGGCATGCGACCAGTTCTTCTGGTCCTCTATCTTCCCCTTTAGGCTCCCCTGGGTTGTCTTTGGCCTCCAGAACAACAATCCTGTCGCTCTGGTCCTTCGTCGCCTTCTCAAGCTCTTGGATCGCCTTCCCTTGAGATTCCAGCTTCTTCCCCAATCTGTCGACACTATCTGCATGGCGACCAATGCCTCCATCACTTCTACCTCGATCTCCACTCCTACCATCTCTACGGCTTTTCGCGCACCCGTTCGCTGGTATGCTGTTTTTCCTCTTCTCTCCCTTTATTATTTATGGGTGAAATAATTCTGAATTTTTGGGCTAAATTCGGATAAAAATGACTGTTTGGATGTAGTCTGGCGGAGAGCCACCTGATGGGCGGCTGCTCAGCATATTACCACCACCGGAAGTCCAAGAATAGCTTAAATGAATATAAGGAAAATGTACGTGACGTCCAAAACAGGATAAAAGAACACTGCCAAGAACCTGTCATTATGACAGAGAAGAGAAACACCACAGCAGACAGCATTGAACCATGTAAAGACATCATAGCAAGGCAAAACAGAAGACGAAGCAATGAGGTCTAGGTTAAGTAACATGTCCCAGCTCAACCAGGTTAAGACAGATGATTTGGCCTGTTGCAACCTGTAAACTACTACAGGGGTAATTGACGTATTACCCCTGTCGAAGAATCCTTATAAATGGGGACCACAGCAAGACTTGACCAAGACAAGGTGGACACTTTCTCATGATACGTCGGGATCTTGCTATTGTGACTGTCTACCCAAAAAGCGATCTGAGAAGGGAACTCTAAAGCAGTGCGGAGATGCAGTGTGAGCACACCAGTAATTAAAGATGCTTTATTAAACTCAGGAAAAATAGCATGGCACCCAACAGGAGGAAGTTAAGACAAGTTACCCAATAGCGAGATAGAGGAGTTATTGGTTTGATGCCTCATCAAAGGAAAGCGCACGCTGACTAAGCGGTTGCATTTATCCAGGAATGGGTCGATGGCAGGAAGACAAAAATCAAGAAGGCAAAGAACTTTCTGGCCTATGGAGCACTTGATTGTGCTCGAAGAAAAGATGAGGTCATCTGATAGAACAGTAAAGAGTTTGAGGATATAAAAAAGACAGAATATTTGAAGCGATGTCCAGGATTTATACCTCTGCAATATAGTGTATTTCTGCCTCACAACAGAGGCCATATAACAAGGGAGAACAGATTTAATGAGAGTTAAAAAGTGGAAAAGGCAGAGAAAGACTTTGTAAACACCAATCAACTGATCAAGTACATACCAGAGACATGTTCAAAAGATGGGGGAAAAAAAGGAGATCCACAGCAAAATTTAAAATGTCATGCAAGAAAACAAAATACAACAATATTGTATACGGTTAAAAGCTTCTTGATTTGAAAATCAATTAGTGTTTTTTCTTGCTGTTTTCATAAATCGTGTCAGCTTTCACTGTTCTGTTGTAGCCACCTGAGTTGGCCAACTCCAGATTTAAAATGGAGAACAGCAAAGGCTGAAGGGAAATTCAGCCAACACAGAAACCAGCAGGTGCAGGTTTGCTGTGTATTTAACTCTGCAAAAGCCCAGACAGCATCGATACCAGCGACCATCAGCATAATAATGTAGCAGCCATCTGCATACTAATGAGCAATCCCCGGGAACAATAGCAACATTTGGGGCACACAAAACTAAGCCAGACTCCCCGGCGCCAGCAGGAGCCAACACAAAAGAGGTTAACGAACATCTCAAGACCGCCCATCGATCAGGGAACTGCTCCAGTATTGGAGAAATCGAACCAAGCGATTGGAACGAAGTCCAATCACCTAGAACCAGGTACAGGGTCCGCCCCAAAAGGCGGGAAGCCCATGGGGACTATAAAAGGTCAGCCCCAAGTTCAAATTGTTCTCCTTGACCGGGTCACTCAGCAACGCGAAGCAACCCCTGAGAGTGAACGGTCCAAGCTGCCGCATCCCTGAAGTAAATCCCAAGTCAATGCTCGCTACGAGATAGGCGCTCCTAGCTACCAGTCCATACCGGCTTTGAATCCCGCAGTTGCAGACTCCGAACGAAAGGCCATTTGTTCCCCTGACCTGGTGGGCCAGTCCGAAGTTAAGTATAGGCCTGTTAGTTGTAGAAGTAGCTTAGACATAGAATTTGTGCATGAGTAGCGATTACGGTGTATAATAAATGTGCTTTGATTTGAATCTTGCTAATTGGTGTGTTGAGTTATTGATCATTACTTGAACTTGAACCTCATGGCGGTATCATAAAGATACCTGGCGACTCGAGAGCAAAGGTTATAAAACAGAGCCAATTGAACCAACCAACAGTTAGCAACACTGTGCACACAAGCTGTTTAACACTTTGTGATTCTGTCTTGAATGCTGTTTTAAGTTTGGTATTTGTTCTTAGATGTATATTATCGGAAGAATTTTGTTGTCTGTAAAGAACATCAAAGTCCTCTCTATGTACGCACAAGTTCATTTTTATTATGTAAATAAGAAGCAAAGTCTGTTTACCTCGATTTTAAAGAAACCAGTGTGAATGTTTCAGACTGGAAACACAAGCTGCGGGAGGCTCCATCTTCTTAACTCTTTGGTATAAGAATGTTGAAGGGATTTATGTATCTGCGAGCGTTAACTTTGGCCAGGATTTTCCAGCCTCATCTTGGCATGACTTGCAAAAAGTTTGGAAGCAATTGATATTTATGGCTATGATTGGCTGGTGTTAGGATCCACCTGAATACGGATGGTGCAACAAGAAATTCAGCAGTTTTATTTGGACTAAATGCTTTGCCTTTCATAATCTAACATAACAAATAATCTGAATGGTTAAAGCCAAATCTAAGTGCTTAAGAGAGAATATGGAAGGTCCTTCCAAACTGATGGAAAATTTTGTCTCTGATGAAAATGAACAATTTAAAACCACCATGATAGGGCATATTTGTTACTGAAATTGAACTGGTATGCTCTGAAAGTTAAGTTTTTTCTCAAACAAACTAATGAAAAATCAGTTTGTGTAGCTTCTGAGCATTAAAAAAAAAGTTGATTTTGGAGGAGAAATAAATTGAACAGTGAGCTCAATAACACTGCTATTTGAATTTGGAATTATAAAATGGCAGGCATAATTTATTTGAGACAAAACAGGTCACCTAAAATAAAGAACATGCAAAATGCATGAATCAAATATGCATGTTTGTTTTCGAAAAGATATGATAATATTGTGTTGGACAAAGTTTCCCTGGGCTCACGAATGACCGAAAATGGTAATTATGCAAAAGAGGATGTCACGGAGTAGAAAGGCAGAGGCAGGAAATTTCCATCACTAATTGAATGTGTTTCTATCAACAATAATAATAACTTATTGTCACAAGAAGACTTCAATGAAGTTACTGTGAAAAGCCCCTAGTCACCACATTCCGGCGCCTGTTCGGAGTAGAGTTGAAATAAATCACCTGCATGCAATTTTTTTTAAATTATTTTACGGAATGTGGGCGTCGTTGATTAGACCAGCATTTATTGCCCATCCCTAGTTGCCTTTCAGAAGGTGATGGTGAGTTGCCATCTTGAGCCTCTACAGTCCTGGAGATGTAGGTACACCCACTGTGCTGTTAGGTAGGGAGCTCCAGTATGTTGCCCCAACGCCAGTGAAGGAACGGCGATATATTTCCAAGTCAGGGTGTTGAGTGACTTGGAGGGGAACCTCCAGGTGGTGGGGTTTTCTGGTATTCAATGGAAGGTTATACATTTCACTGAAAGTAGGAAAGTGCAGATAATAATTGTAAATTGATCTTTTAGAGATATTGGTGTCCTTGCCTTTGAACCTTAAAAGAAAACAGTAATGCTAATCTGGCCACTACCATCAAGATCATAACAGTGCTACAAATAGAAATCTACAAACACACCCTGGGGCGGGATTCTCTGAGTTTCCGCGCCAAAATTGCGCTCGGCACGGAGGTGGAGAAGGGCCGTGAGGCATGAGGTCGGGTCCGATGGCGCTCCCGCAAGTCACCGCCAATCGGGCATGCGCGATCGACACAGCGACGATCGGGGACCATTGAAAAAGGCCCCGCGACGATTCTCCCAGTGCAGCTGGCCGAGTTCCCGCCGGCATGGTTCCTCGTGGTTCTACCCGGCGGGCACTGCGGACTCAGTGAGCAGCTGCCCTTGTGGGAGGCGGGGTGATAATTTACCAGGAGGGGCCTCCAGGATGGCCAGGCTATTGATTGGGGGCCATCGTTCCGCGGGTGCGCGGAATCATTTTTTGGGGGGTGGGGGGGGGGGGGGTCAGCCCCGTCGCGCGGGGCGGCCGTCACTGGCCATCGCCTTGCGCATGTGTAGACCCCTGACTGGAAGTGCAGGGCCCCGTATCGGCAGTCGGAACTGCGAGGAGCACTCTGGGACTCTGCTAGCCCCCTGCAAATCGCAGAATCACCCGGGACTTTCTCCAGATAAGTCCAGAGTGATTTGCGTGTGTTTTTTCACGGGTATGGGGACATAGCCCCATTATTGGAGAATCCCGCCCCCTGGTCTTTAGATAAGATCACCTGAAAGTCAACAAATTTCAGCACTGGCTAGCTTGTTTCGAGGCGTACATCAGATCTGCACCAGACCCTGTTCCGGAGGCTCAGAAAATACAGATACTGTACTCGAGGTGGCGCTCCAACGTCTTTCCGCTGATGCAGGATGCGCCGAACTACGACAAAGCCATAGCGCTACTTAAAAAAAATTACGCCCAGCGGACGAACACGCTCTTCGCCAGACACGTACTCGCCACTCGCTCTCAACTCCCTGGTGAGTCCATAGAAGACTTTTGGCGGCCCCTAATCCCACGAGTCCGGGACTGTGACTGTCAGGCCGTTACGGCCACTGAACATTCTAACCTCCTTCTGCGGGACGCTTCTGTTAAGGGGATTGGGTCGGACCTCCTACGCCAGTGACTTTAGAAGGGGCCACGCTCCATCTCGCAGAGACAAAGATGCTAGCGCTCTCTCTGACGGTCACCTCGCGCAATCATCATAGACTATCATAGAATTTACAGTGCAGAAGGAGGCCATTCGGCCCATCGAGTCTGCACCGGCTCTTGGAAAGAGCACCCTACCCAAGGTCAACACCTCCACCTTTTCCCCATAACCCAGTAACTCCACCCAACACTAAGGGCAATTTTGGACACTAAGGGCAATTTTATCATGGCCAATCCACCTAACCTGCACATCTTTGGACTGTGGGAGGAAACCGGAGCACCCGGAGGAAACCCACGCACACACGAGGAGGATGTGCAGACTCCGCACAGACAGTGACCCAAGCCAGAATCGAACCTGGGACCCTGGAGCTGTGAAGCAATTGTGCTATCCACAATGCTACCGTGCTGCCCGTATGATGATTGCAATATTCAGGCCTACGCCCCCAGCCACGCGGCCCACCCCTCCTACGCATCGTAGACCCCAGACGGCCGCCCCAGCGGGGGCCTTACCCAGCCAATATGCCTGCGCCACACGCCAGCCAGCTAACCCCGGGGGTCCCCGATGTTACTTTTGCGGCCAGCAAAAACACCCCCGCCAACGCTGCCCGGCCCACGCTGCCCTTTGTAAGGCTTGCGGTAAGAAGGGGCACTTTGCCGCGGTGTGCCAGGCCTGCGCAGTCGCCGCTATCGTCCCCACCACCCTCGTTTACGCACAATGGGCACCGCCATCTTCACCTCCCCGGACCATGTGCGGCCAGTGGGCGCCGCCATCTTCTCCCCCTCATACCAAGCGCGGCCAGTGGGCGCCGCCATCTTCCCCTCCGTGCAACACATGCGGCCCATGGGCGCCGCCATCTTGTTCAACCCCCGCCACGTGTGGCCCATGGGCGCCGCCATTTTGTCCTTCCCAAGATCTTCAGGCGCCGCCATCTTGTCTCCCCCACGGCACATGGGCACCACCAGCATTCCAGGACCCGGGCCCCCCGGGCACCCCATCATCCGACACCAGCAACGACTCGCTTCAGTGACCATCGACCAGTCTCGTCCGCACAACCTGGCCACCGCATCGATCACCATTAAAATCAACGGACACGTGACCTCTTGCCTGCTGGACTCCGGGAGCACCGAAAGCTTCATCCGCCCGGATACGGTAAGGCGCTGCTCCCTCGCGGTACACCCCGCCAATCAAAGAATCTCCCTGGCCTCCTGATCCCATTCCGTGGCAATCCGGGGGTACTGTACGGTCACAATCACGGTCCAGGGTGTAGAATTCAGCGGTTTCCGCCCCTACGTCCTCCCTAACCTCTGCGCTGCCCTATTACTCAGCCTGGACTTCCAGTGTAACCTCCAGAGCCTAACCCTGAAATTCGGCGGGCCCCTACCACCCCTCACTGTGTGAGGCCTCGCGGCCCTAAAGGTCGATCCACCTTCCCTCTTCGCAAATCTAACCCCGGATTGCAAACCCGTCGCCACCAGGAGCAGACGGTACAGCACCCAGGACAGGACCTTTATCAGGTTCGAGGTCCAGCGCTGCTTCGGGAAGGCATCATCGAGGCCAGCAAAAGTCCCTGGAGAGCCCAAGTGGTAGTCGTTAAAATTGGGGAGAAACACAAAATGGTTGTGGACTACAGCCAGACCATCAATCGGTACACGCAGCTCAACGCGTACCCCCTCCCACGCATATCTGATATGGTCAATCAGATTGCACGGTAGACCTCAAATCCGCCTACCACCAGCTCCCCATCCGTAAGGCGGACCGTCCATACACCGCCTTCGAGGCAGACGGTCGCCTCTATCACTTCCTCAGGGTTCCCTTCGGCATCACCAACGGGGTCTCGGTCTTCCAAAGGGAGATGGACCGAATGGTCGACCGGTACGGTTTGCTGGCCACCTTCCCGTACCTAGACAACATCACCATCTGCGGCCACAATCAGCAGACCACGATGCCAACATTGCCAAATTTCTCCACACCGCCACTCTCCTAAACCTCACCTACAACAAGGAGAAGTGCGTGTTCAACACGAACCGCTTAGCCAACCTCGGCTATGTGGTCCAGAACGGAGTTCTGAGGCCCAATCCCGACCGCATGCGTCCCCTCATGGAGCTCCCCCTCGCTCACTGCCCCAAGGCCCTCAAACGCTGCCTGGGATTCTTTTCATACTTCGCCCAGTGGGTTCCAAACTGTGCGGACAAGGCCCGCCCACTCATACAGTCCACCCATTTTCCCCTGACGGCCGAAGCTCAACAGGCCTTCGCCTGTATCAGAGCCGATATCACCAAGGCCGCGATGCACGCAGTAGACAAGACGCTGCCCTTTCAAGTGGAGAGCGACGCATCAGACGTCGCCCTAGCCTCAATCAGGCAGGCAGGCCCGTGGCATTCTTTTCCCGTACACTTCATGCCTCAGAAATTCGGCACTCATCCGTCGAAAAAGAGGCCCAAGCTATCATTGATGCTGTGCGGCACTGGAGGCATTACGTGGCTGGCAGGAGATTCACCCTCTCCTCACTGACCAACGGTCGGTAGCCTTCATGTTCAATAACACACAGCGGGGCAAGATCAAGAATGATAAGATCCTGAGGTGGAGGATCGAGCTCTCCACCTACAATTGCGAGATTCTGTATCGCCCCGGCAAACTCAACGAGCCCCCAGACGCCTTATCCGAGGTACATGTGCCAGCGCACAAGTAGACCGACTCCGGGCCCTGCACGACAGCCTTTGTCACCCGGGAGTCACACGGTTGTACCATTTCATAAAGGCCCGCAATCTGCCCTACTCCGTCGAGGAAATATGGACAATCACCAGGGACTGCCAGGTCTGTGCGGAGTGCAAACCGCACTTCTACCAGCCAGACCATGCGTGCCTGGTGAAGGCCTCCCGCCCCTTTGAACGCCGCGTGGATTTCAAAGGGCCACTCCTCTCCACCGACCGTAACACGTATTTTCTCAGTGTGGTCGATAAGTACTCCAGATTCCCCTTTGCCAGCCCATGCCGACATGATGTTTGCCACCGTCATCAAAGCCCTCAACACAATCTTCGCTCTGTGCACTTTCCCCGCCTACATCCACAGCGACAGGGGATCCTCATTCATGAGCGATGAGCTGCGTCAGTTCCTGCTCAGCAGGGGTATCGCCTCCAGCAGGACAACCAGCTATAAGTTTCGGGGAAACGGACAGGTAGAGAGGGAGAACGGGACGGTCTGGAAGACCGTCCAACTGGCCCTACGGTCCAGGAACCTCCCAGCCTCCTGCTGGCAGGAGGTCCTCCCTGATGCACTACACTCCATTCGGTCACCACTGTGCACCGCCACTAACAACACACCCCATGAGCGGCTCTTTGCCTTCCCCAGGAAGCCCACATCCGGGGTATCACTCCCGACGTGGCTCGCAGCTCCAGGACCCGTCCTGCTCCGTAGGCATGTCCGACTCCACAAGGCAGACCCGTTGGTGGAGAGGGTGCAGTTGCTCCATGCGAACCCCCAGTATGCCTACATGGCGTACCCCGACGGCCGCCAGGATGCTGTCTCCCTCAGGGACCTGGCACCAGCAGGTTCCACACACACACACACCTCTGGCCCGGCTCCACCACTCCCCCCCCACCCCCTCCCCAGGCGCTCCCAGCAGCAACCCCCCCCGCCAGGACCATCCGTCTTCCCCCTACCCACGTTCGAGGATGAAGAGGATTTCGGCACGCTCCCGGAGTCACCAAAGACCAGACCAGCATCGGCATCGCCGCCACCACTGCGTCGCTCCCACATCAAGGCCCCAGACCAGTTAAACCTCTAACTGGCTCACTGGACTTCAAAATAATTTTTTTTCCCGTACATATTGTATATGTAAATTCAATTGCTGTATATAGTTCTGCACCACCCCCGCCGGACTCAATTTTAACAGGGGGTGAATGTGGTAAACCACTGTTGCACCTATATTCGGTGATGTATGGTAGGACCTGTACTACGGGTACGGCGGTCGTCCCTGCCTGCTGGCTCCGCCCAGTAGGCGGAGTATAAATATGTGTGTCCTCCGTGCAGCAGCCATTTCGCCAGCTGCTGTGAGAGGCCACACATCTTAGAGCAATAAAGCCTCAGTTGTATTCAACTCTCTTCTTTGTCCAATTGATCGTGCATCAATAGGTAATTTGGCCAGAGTGAGATAGCAATTTAAATCACCATGGCATTGATTTGCATTCCATAAAGAAACCAAACTTGGAACAATCAAGAGTTAAACATACTGTTAACTGTCAGTGGGATATAGAATTTGGGTTACGATAACTGAGGGCTAGGAAGAAATAACACCTATCCACAAGACCTATCCACAAGATGAATTTTGTTTTAATAATCTTTATTGTCACAAGTAGGCTTACATTAATACTGCAATGAAGTTACTGTGAAAAGCCCCTAGTCACCACATTCCAGTACCTGTTCGGGTACACAGAGGGAGAAATCAGAATGCCCAAATTACCTAATAGCATGTCTTTCGGGACTTGTGGGAGGAAACTGGAGCACCCAGTGGAAACCCACACAGACATGGGGAGACCCCACACAGACAGTGCCCTAAACCGGGAATCGAACCTGGAACCCTGGAGCTGTGAAGCAACAGTGCTACCCACTGGACTGCCCATGAATACTGGCAAAGAGAGAGCTGGAGAATCAAAGTCCAGCCATGATCTGTTGTTTGAATGTTATTGAGTGAACAGATGAGATTGCAATACCGAATTAAGGGTAGATCTCTCTATGGAAAATTAAGCCCTTAACGGTGTTACATATTTGGACAGCGTGCCTATACCATCTTTGTCCCCAACCTTGCAGATACATTTGATTCAAGATGACACAGAATACCTGATCAACAGAGAAGGTGATTGAGCAGTTAGAGACACACGGGTGGTGAGAAACTATTTATGATATGAGACAACATTCCTGGCTCAGAACCTTGGGCGCGATTCTACCTCCCGCGACGAATTGCCCACGCCGTTGTGAACGCCGTCGAGGTTCACGACGGCGCGAAACGGCCCTGATCTCGACCGATTCAGGGCCCGAAAATGGGCTAGGATCGGGACCGCTAGAAACTCGGGGGGGGGGGGGGCGTGTCGCGAAAGCAGCGTCGTCAGCGCGGCCGGGCATTGGCGCCGTGTAAAAGCAGTGCCGCGGAAATGACGCGGCGAACTGGCGTCACCCGCGCATGCGTGGTTGCCGTCCTCCCCAAGGCCGCCCCGCAAAAAGATGTCGGATGGATCTTGCGGGGCGCGAGGTAAAGAGGTCCTCCTTCAGAGAGGCCGGCGCGCCGATCGGTGGGCACCGATCGCGGGCCAGACCCCTTTTGAGTACTATCCTGGTGAAAGAACCCCCCTCGCCCCTCCCCCACAGGCCGTCCCCCCAGCGTTCCCGCGCTGTTCCCGCTGGCAGCGACCAGGTGTGGATGGCGCCGGCGGGAAGCCGCCGTTTTCGGCAGGCCGCTCGGCCCATCCGGGCCGGAGAATAGCAGGTGTAGCGGAGAATCGCATTTTGCGTGTCCCGGGCGATTCTCCGGCCTGCGCCGCGCAGAACTCGACGGGGCTGTTCTCGCCACTTGGGAGGGCGTCGGACCGGCGTCACGGGGAAAAATAGCGCGCCAGGCGATCTCCCAACCGGCGCGGGAGCGGAGAATCGCGCCCCTTTTCTTTGTTACTGGTGTCGGCGCAAGCCTTAGTAGTGTTCACTGTGATCTTTATTTGAAAAGCTTGATCAAGAAATTGCAGAAACAAGCCAACCACTTAAAATTGTCTACTTTGATCAAGACACCAATCAGGGTTCATTAAGGCTAATTCACCCTCAGGCTGTGAAGTTCTGTGGGGAAACAATGTAAATATTCAATTTAAAATGTTGGATTTTAAGCTTTGGATGAACTGTTTGACTGAAAACCAAGTATTTACCTGAAATTTCTCATGCTTGATTAAAATATTTACTTTTATAACTGAAAGACTGATCCATAACTGATATGTATGAACCACATCAAAGCTGAAAGGGGCCAAGACTAACTTAATCGCATCAAGTACAAATTGCATTGGATCACCTCTGGAGGGAGCCAGGACTAACTTAATAATTTGCCCACTCATAACCTATGTCCCTTTGCAGCCTCCTTAAATCTTCTTCGGAATGCACTTTCCTACCTAACTTTGTGTCATCAGCAATTTTATCAACCTTATATTCAGGCCCTTCAATCATGTCATTAGTATAAATTGTCAAGACCCTGGCACTGATCCCACTGTCACTAGTCACATCCTGCCAACCAGAAAAAAGCCCATTTGTGCCAACACTGTTTCCTGTTAGCAAGCCAATTTTCTATCCATGCCAATATGTTACTCCCTACACGATGAGCTTTTAATTTACTCAAAAACCTGGAATGTAACACCTTATTAAATGCCTTCTGGAAATCTTAGTACAATGGCTATGAGTAATCTAAATGTAGTAACCCTGCCTAGTCAATCACTAATTCTCTCTTTTCTCTATTCCAGGTACCAGCAAGAAAAGGTCCCTCAACCCCTGCCCCCAGACATCCTCAGATGTCATTGTGTTCATCTGCATCCTCTACCAGAGCTGATACACACACCTCTGTGGGGAGCTCGAGAGTAGTCTTAGGTTGACAATCTGGTGATCACCTTGGGCATACATGTCCCCCGCAGGTGGAGGTTTCTGCGACGGAGTGCTGGTGGAGACCAGGTCCCTGCTGAGTCCAAGTCCACGGACGATCCTCTGCAATCGGCCCAGAGAGAAATGCTGGAGGTGCACAGTCAGGCACGGAAATATCAGGTTGTTATCACCAGACTGGAATGCAGGATGGAGAAGTGCATCTATGTTTTATCTGCTATCACGGTTCCAGCATGTGAGTGCTCTAAAATCCCCGTTGGAAGGGTGGCAGCCAACGTGGAGACCCCAGTCCAGCAGAACGCACAATTTCTGCTGGATTTGGGCTCGGACCTGTATTGCATCACTCAAGCCATAGGGACGCTCCAGCAGTGGCTAGACAAGAGGGGGATGGGGCACCCCAACCTCCTTGAAGGTGCCCCTTCTCCTCAAACAGCCAAGGAGGGACACTCCCAAGCACCCAAAAGGGAGAAGGATCATCTTCTGGCCACCCAGGGTTGTCGACCTGAGTCCCCAAGGTTCTTTTGCCACTCAAATCCCCTCTGCCAGTGACCCCATCAACTCCAGCAGGTCTCGCCAAGAAGGAGATTTCCCCTGGAGCAGGAGATTGTTAGCTAACCAGGGCCACCCACCAAAGTCAGGGCATATCCATAAGCAGGCTGCCTCCACCTCTGCTGTGGATGTCAGGACCGCACTTAGACATAGTCATAGTGAGAGAAAAAATAATGGGCTGGATTCTCCAATTCTGGGGCTATGTCCCACAACGGCGTGGGAACGGTGACGTTTTATGCCAGAAAAAATGGTGTAAAACGGCCACCGATTCCCCGCTTTGCTGGGGGCTAGCAGGACGGCAGCAAAGAGCACCCGGCTCTAGCTGCCGATACGGCCCGGAGAATTGCCGGGTCCGGGGCCGCACATGCACACGGCGGAGGCCTGCAACGGCTGTGCCGTGCTGTGCTCCGTGGCGGCGGCTGCTCGCAGACGGCCCGTAAAATAGTCATCCCCTTCGGCCGGCTTAGCACCCCTAACCACCCCTCCCCCCTCCCCAGTGCCCCCAGCACCTGATGAAGTCCCGTCGCCCCCCCCGTCCCCGAGTAGGGCGCTTTGGAGGGGGCGGAGCATCACAAAAGTGGCGCCACCCCCGATTTGGTCGGGAACATTGATTCTCCGGCCGATCGCGAATTTGCTGTCAACGACTGGAGAATCCAGCCCAATATGTTCTGAGCGCACAATGGTTGCACGGTATTCGATCACTGTAACAAATGTTCATGCTTGTGAATATACTTTGCTTTGATCTCAAAGTCTCAGGTACTGAATGCCTCTTCGTCGTGGTGCAATGTGATGCGTTTATTCAAGGGTACCAGAGGCGCTCCACCACCAACCTCCCACCCCCCGCCCATGATCTACTGATTGACCCTCAATTTCATCTCAATCACCTTAGTTCCATATCTGCAACATTAACAAAGGCACTCCCAATAAGAGAATGATGGTGTGACAATGCATATGTAAGTCTTGCATTGGATAATCACATTTTGTCACCTCATGCAAATTGTTCCTGCTTGTTAGTGATTATCTTGATGTTGTAGCACTGAGGCTGTTACGTGAGAATTGTGGAATATATGTTACATCAGCCACGTTGCAGTTTTTTTTTTTTTTAAACACAGCTGCACTTTGCAATGGCCCTCATTTTATGAAGGTGAGGTCCTTCTTAAAAGTATCAATCATCGGCCAGCATCATAGTCTTTTAAGTCTCCTTACAGCGTTATTTTGTTAGTAATTTTAAGGGTGAACGTGTCATCAGTTCCCACGCTTCCCACGCATGAGCAGCGATTGAAGTCGTTCTTATTCAGTGACATTTGAAATGTCTGCTAGACAGGAATGAGTGTATAATGTCGCTGTTGAGCACTCATCCAGCCAATTATCTTGAGGATGCAGAGTACTACTTTACAGAGTCCCAAAGTTGGGTTACAGAGTGACAATCAATTAGATTTCATTACATGACTATGCAATTAGTGTCTTCGGCTTTACAGCAAAATTGGTCCTTTGTGATATGGACAATATGAAGGACTGTCATTGTACAAAGAGATGCTCCAGCGTATCTTAGGAGTGCTCATCAGTATCTATGGAGGCAACCAAGTTATCTTTGAATGCAGTGTCAAAACTGACTGAGCAAGGTCTCTCCCAGATGCCAAGACAATGCAGGATGCAAGCTTGGGAGGATTCTGACAAAGGCAGGATGATTAGTGTTTGTGAAAGATCCCACAAGGTACTGTTGAACCACCCTCAGACTACAATGCTAACATCACTTGCAAGTTTGTGTCACACTGTAGTGTCACAGATCATGACGTCCTGATGTCCAATGGCATTTGGGGCTCAGTATCAAGACGCAACTTCTGTATTATACATGCAGCAAAGCTGATAGTTGGAGAGATGGTGCTGTGCGGAGTTAGCTCCCTCTTCAGATGGATAAACTGTAGTGGTATGCATAAGCAATTGTACATGCATAATATGTTTGACCTCTGACCACTAGGTGGCAGGCAAGGTATACCGTGTGACTCTGTAACCTAGGTGGAGTCGGTAGGAGGAGTCGTCGTGGTTACTAGGGGCTTTTCACAGTAACTTCATTGAAGCCTACTTGTGACAATATGCTATTATTATTATTATTATTGTGACTGTTCCAGTTTGTTAGTATTAGTTTCCAACCCACAGTTTGTTATACAATAATAAATTTGACTACTAGAATTAGATGTTCTTTGGCGCACTGACTCAATCATTGTCCATGCACTAGAACAGAACATGGTACCAGAAGATCTGAAGTGTGAACATTTGAAAGACACACAGTCTTCAAATTCAGAAACGGTGCTGCAAAAAAACAAACAGGGAACATCGAAAGAAATCTCGGAGGACACTAAACCAGTCAAAGAAAAAGATGGAAAGTTTGAAAACGCCTCAGCATCTTTGTGTAACTGGTAATGCAGATGGTAATTGGGGAGCATTTAAGCAACAGTTCACGTTGTACATGGCAGCCTTAGGATTACAAGCACAGCCTGATGAATGAAAAATAGAGTTATTGCTAACTGTGGTAGGCTCCCAAGTGATAGAGATTTACAACACCTTTTATATTGAACGGGAGGAAGATGGTAATAGCTTCAATGTCATCATTAAGAGGTTAGTGAGCATTGTACTCCAAAAAAAGAACAAAACTTTTGAGCAGTACGTATTTAGATTGTGCCCGCAGATGACGGGCGAGTCCTTTGATAGCTTTCTTACTGACCTCAAGTTGAAAGCACAAACTTGTAACTTCGAGACGTTAAAATCCTCAATTATTCGAGATCAGATTGTCTTCAGAAGTAATAATGATAAGGTGCGTGTACGTCTCTTATGGGAGAATGAGCTTCAGTTAGAAGATGCAATTAAAATTTGCCATGCGAGTGAATTAGCTGCGCAGTATACAAACATTGAATGCATGGAGTTTTGGTGCAAAAACTGGGAGCGATGCCGATGCCATTAATATTATGACGCACTCTAAAATAAAATGTGGTCTCAGCAGCGGCAGCCACTTTAAACACTTGCCAGAAGGAGCCATTACATGTAAAAGATGTGGAAACAGGCACCTACCAAAGCAATATCCAGCATGTGGAAAGATTTACACGAAGTGCAAAGGCAAAACTTTGCCAAACAATATTTTACAAACAAGAAAGTTCATCTAGAAAAGTCTATCAATACTATTGATGATATTTAACTTAAGAGGGCACATTTTTCATCGATGTAGTCTCGAATGAAGACAGGGCCAGCAAAGCTAAACAGAGTAAAATGTCGCCTATAGAAACAAAAAATTATAAAAATGATATTTCAACAATAACAAAAGTTAACTGGACAGTTTTGATGTCAATAAATAAATCACTCAACGATAAACTAGATACAGGATCGAGAGCGAATATCATCAGCATCAGTGATATTGAAGCTATGAAAATAAAACCCAGAATATTAAACAAGTCAGTCTTCTTGAAGGACTATAATGGTCAGAAAATCGACATGTTAGGCATGTGTGAATTCGATGTCCAAGTAAAAGATAAAGTTCACAAAGTCAAATTCTCTATAGTATCGTGAGTCACTGCTAGGTGTTGAAGCTTGTGAAGCACCCGAAGTTTTTTTTTTAAATTGTATAGCAGTGAATGTGCACTGAGCACACACACAGTGGATCGGTAGGAGTCCATTGTGCATGCCTTTCCAAAGCATTTCCTGAGTTTTTGGTATTTTGCACCAAACAAGATTCAATTCAACCAGTGATACATGCTCCGAGAAGAGTTTCAGCACCATTACGTGACCGAACAAAAGTTGAATTAAACAGAATGACACATCTTGGTGTGATCAAAAAGATCGAAGAGCTGTCAGATTCGGTCAATTCGGTGGAGTGTGTTAAAATATAAAATAATGATCTCAGGATATGCATGGATCCTAAAGACCTCAATGCAAATATAAAAAGGGAACACTATCCGATACCCAAGCGAGAGGAGATCACAATTGATCAAAAGTGTGATGCCTGGTGCGACATATTTCAACAAACTTGATGCTTCGCAGGGATTCTGGAAACTCAAGTTAGATGAAGAGAGTGCTAAGTATTGTATGTTCAGTAGTCCATTTGGTAGATATTGCTTTCTTCGTATGCCCTTTGACATAATCTCAGCGTCAGAAATTTTCTGGAGAGCGATGGAACACATAGTTAAAGGCATTCAGGGTTTTCGAGTATATGTCAATGACATCATCATTTGGGGATCCACACAAGAGGAGTACAATGAAAGGTAAATGCGAGTATTGCAGAATGTCAAGAAAAATGGGCTACGTCTGAACAAGGCCAAATGTCAATTTGGTGTGAAGGAAATAACGTCCCTCGGAGCCAGGTTGTCTGCTCAAGGAATAAAGCCTGATGACATGAAAATACAAGCCATTATGAATATGACTTGACCAACAGACAAAAAGGGAGTACTGAGAGTACTAGGCATGATTAATTTTATTGGTAAATTTATTCCAGACCGCTCAGCGAAGACAGCATGTCTTAGCGAAGTCCTAAAAAAGTGAATAACTTCACTTGGACAGACAAACATAAGCAAGAGTGGATCACATTAAAAGTAGCTCTAACGTCAACTCCAGTTCTAACATTCCTTGACCCAACTCCAGTTTTAACATTCCTCGACCCAACCAAGAACACCAAGATTTCGACAGACGCATCAAAGGATGGTTTAGTTGCAGTTTTGCTGCACAGGAAAATGGGAGTGATTGGAAGCCAGTAGCATATGCATCCAGATCAATGACAAGAGTCTGAATGTCACTATGCTCAAATTGAAAAAGAATGTCTAGGATTAGACAACGGATTAGAGACATTCTACAGTTACGTGTATGGTCTACCTACATCCATTGTAGAGACAGATCACAGACTGTTGGTAGCCATAGTCAAGAAAAACCTTAGTGAAATGTCACCTCGCATCCAACCGATGATGATGAAACTTGATATATAGACTGGGCAAGCACATTGTAGTAGCCAAGATCTACAGCAGCACTGGATGACAATTCCATGGGAGAGGATGTGCAAGTGCATTTAGATATGATCACAGAGACACTACCAGTGTCAGATGCCAAGTCATAACTGATTGTTGCAGAAACAGAAAAAGATACGGTCTTGCAAATGGTGATACATAATCTCAACAATGGATGGCCTAAAGGTTCGTGCTCCAAGTATCATCATATACGACCAGAGATAGGTGTAGCAAATGGTTTGTTACTGAGACAACAGAGAATCATTGTCTCTGCGCAAATAAATACTTCAAAAGATTCACAAGGGTCACCTTGGAATCGAGAAATGCAAGAGAAGAGCGTGAGATACTGTATATTGGCCAGGAATAAATAAAGGTATACAGACAATGATGGAAAAGTGTACCACTTGCACAGCAATACCAGTATTGAGAAAGGAATTTATGGAGATGGGTGAAATTGTGTCAGTTCCTTGTCAAAAGGTGGGGATAGACTTATTCTATCTTTAAAGTAAAGAATATTTGCGAAGAGTCGACTCCTATTCAAACTATCCTGAAGTGGCACAGTTGTCAAGCTCATCAGCCAATTGTGTCATTATGCACGCGAAAGCAATATTTGCACATCATGGCATTCCTCGGGTCATCATGAGTGAAAATAATCAGTGTTTCAATTGTAAATAATGGAAGGCATTTGCATAACAGATGTAACATCAAGTCCACTGTAACCTCAGTCCAATGGCGAAGCGAAAAAGTGTAGATAGTTAAACAACCATTAAAATGGGCCACAGTATTCCAGAAAATAGGTCCAAGATCTTACACGGCATCAGAGCGTCAGGAGAGCTGTGCTTGTTGCAACTTGTCTTCACCTTATTCCTCCTGTGATCTTGCCACTATGGAGGTTGTCATGCACACACCTTCCATGTAATGTCCCCATGTGGCTGGTCTGAATCTTCGCCCTCCTCAAAATCAGCCCCATCAATGACTTCTCTTCTGAGGGGACGTGCAACTAGTCCATGTGGCACAAGGTTGTGCAGGGCGCAGCAACAATGACATCCTCTGTGTTGAATACTGGTGAGCCCCACCATATCGGTCGAAACATCTGAAATGCATCTTCAAGAGACCAATAATCTGCTAGTAAGGACTTTGTGGTTGATGTGCAGCATCTCATCTCTCCTCAGATGGACTCTTGTGGATGATGGGGAGGCTTCATTATCCACATCTTCACGGGGCACCCCTTATCAGCAAGGAGCCAACCTCTATGCGCAGAGGGCGCTCAAAAATCTGTGACACCTATGAGTGACTCAACATGCAAGTGTCATGAGAAATTCCAGGGCACCTAGCATATGCATGCTCTGCTTGGTACGATCACAGATCAGCTCGAAGTTGAGTGAAAACCTTTTATATCGGCGCACTGGCTGCTCCCAGGATGCTCTCTGCTCAGCCAATAGCAGCTTGTATTTGCATGAAGCTTGCGATCGCAGCAAATTCTTCAGCTCCGACAGCCTGGTTTGCTTCATTCATGTTGAACTGCATGTAATGGTGAGCTTTATTAAAAAGGGCATTGGTCACCTCCCTTATACATTTATATGCGGATGATTGAGATTCCGCAGAGTTCCCCAGTGGGGTGCAGGAAGGATCTGCTGGCAAAAAAGGTCGAGTGCGGCAGTAACCTAGAGACAAAGCAGCGTTGCTTGGCCTCCTAGTCCATGCTCCATGAGATCCTCAAGGACAATGTGACAAAAATCAGCCATCACATCCTTCCACCAGCGAAGGTATCCTTCTCTCACTGAGGTATGAGCTGCACTTTCTGTGGGTCCATCTTGAACCAAACATCTTTGTGGATTGGTCCCTCTTCATCAGCATCAGGATCTTCCTGGGACTCAGCTGGCTTTTGTTCCTCAAGTCAATGGTATCCCCCCGAGTTTTGCCCAATGACAATAGTCCTTCTTCACCTCACCTCATCAAACTTATCAAGAAGATTTGTTGACTGCCACAATCTCCAATCTTTGTATTTTGGACCAATAGATTGGAGATATCTTTGCACCTTCTCCTTGAATGCTTTCCCTCCATCTCCAAGCAAGGAAGCAAGTGCAAAGCCCTTGGACTTCCTTCAATCTAGATGTGGCATTCTCTTGCCATCCCTTGTAGTGGAAGCACACCCTGAAGGTGCACAGGTGGCTCAGCATCCCTCTCCAACATTCAGAAAGAGGATTTGGATCAGGGCGAGTGTACCCATGTGCTGTAACCCTCAGTCAGGTTAATGTTACAATGCCTACATTAGCTGAGCATTGTACGAATGTCATGACTGTACGTTTTGTGCCACTTGACCCAGAGAAGTCAAAACACAAGTGAAATTGAATATTGTTATGAAATACCAGAGGTGCTTGGCTGAGCCCAATTAAACTACAGTCACCAGGTTTGTAACGTTTACACAAGTGACCTACACAATGTCCTGAGAAGCTGGCTGCTTCAGCTGGAGTCCTCTGCTTAAAGGCACATTCCGAATATGGGTCCACAGGCCAAAAATAAAATAAAATAGTAACAAAGCAAATAAACAGGAAGGACTCTACAGTGAGATTAGTAGTGCTGATGTAGTTTCTGCCCAGCCACTGCAGATCTTGATTGTTTGATCCCCCTCATTTTACTTTTGCCAGAAATAGACGTCCAATCAGCCCAACTCAAATAAAGTCCCAAAATTTGCTCAGGGAGGGACCCTTGAGCAGCCAAAGGGAGGAAGAGTTCAGCCAGAAGTGCAACATTAGTAGAGGCACAGTGCAGTGCTCCTTCAATAGGCATTGAAATCAGTACTCAGCCGAATCTCGGTCTCCATGTCTATAGCAGATAATTATATGGGTGCCCCTTCAATAGTTTAAGTCTCCGACTCCTTCTGCCCCCGCGCCCCACCCCCCGCCCCCCCCACCCCCAGCCCCCCCACCCCCACTGAGGGATTTTTTTTTTTTCCCCCCCAGTGTTATTTTTATTTTTCAACTGCCTCATTCCAGGCTAATATTGAAAATGGTGCTGCTGCACCTCTTCTGGGAGCCAAAATTCCAACCTCCTCCATCACCTACAAATTTCTTCCCATCCTCACAGCTTCCAAATTGCCCTAGCTCTATCACACTCTCACCTTCCACCCTGTTACCGCTATTGATAGCGGTAGATATCCCAGTCCTCCCCACTGAATCCTTTAATGCTGATGTCCTCATGCTTCCGTGGCACTGGCTCCTCTCCTTCCTGAGCCCACATGTCTCCTGACATTCTGGGACACCTCTCACCCATAAGATCATACAGCATGTACCCCATCCCCATGATTTTCCCAATTCCCAGCTTGCAGGATGCAGATGCCTCCCCCGACCGTGACTGTGCCATTACCATCACAGTACTAAGCCTCTAACAGCCATGGCCAAAATCTTTAAAAGACTGGCCATGCCCTGCAACTGATGCTGTACATCACCATCACTGCCTCGAAAAGACCAGGACAGTATTTCACTATTTCTTTCTGTTCCTTTACCTACCCCATCCCAGTCATGCCTCTGGTCTTGCCTCACTGCCCACCAATTTTGACATAAATTTAGAGAAACATGGAGATCTCACAATATTGCTGTCAGCAGTGTCTACACACCTCAAAGTTGTTGAAGTGAAGCTCGCCAGGGGCACCCCAGCAAGTACAGTTGTGAATAGACTATTCTAATTATCCACTGGCAGGACACTTGCATTTGGAGGTGTTGAAATCTATCATGCGGTTTAAGTGTAGTCTCGTATACATTTTGAACTCAGTAGAAATTTACGTTTCACGTCTCTGGTGCAAAATTAAATCTTTTATTGTGTCTATTGATTATAATTGAGAGTTTGAGACCTTCTTGTGGTTACAAATCAATTGTTCTCAATAAAGCCCTTTCCAGCAGAATACTTTAAGAGATATAATCGACTTAGTAGTTTACAAACAAATTTAACTTTCAAAATACAGTAATGGTTTCTTGCTCAAAGCAAAAACAGCTTGCGCAGATTTTAAGAGTTAGAGTGGAAATATGAAAATACGAAATAAGGATAGGTAAAAGGTATACAGTGATCCTGGATGAAAAATGGCTGCCCGGACCTCTATCTTTAAGGAAAATATTATCAGTCTGACTCCATCTGTCCCTACCCCTACAATGTGTTAAATTGGCTTGGATGAGTCTCAAATGCATTTGGTTGGATGGTCAGTTGTCAATCATCAATATGCAACATAGCTGTAGGTATGTTGCTTTTTAGATGATTGTCGTGTGTTGGAATGTGACTTATACTCTCTGGTTGCTACTGGTTTTTCTGCTGACTGCTGTACTATTCATATTCTGAACAATGGTGGATTCATGTTGTCATGGTTCTTATTTTGACCTTGATCAGATTGTGGTACAGTTGAATACTTTTAATAAAACTAATTTGAACTTCTGTGATTCTGTTCATTAGAACAATGGACAGTTTAGAATGTCAATTTAACTTTTTAGTAGAAATGTTGCATTTGGTTCCAGCGAGCCTGTGAATGTTTCAAATGCTGTGCTTTTGTTACTGCAAGCTGTGTCTTTCTGTAATCTAAGGTTATTGAAGTCCAATTTAAAATGGATTTCAAGCTGGGCTTTAGTATTTACATCAAAATGGCTAAAGGAATGACCCTTTTACTTATCAGAAATAGCTGGTTCCCTTCAGGAGGGAATATAAATTTCGATGAGATCGATTTTTAATGAGCATTCATGGGATGAAAATAAATGCAAACCTGGTTGCTGACACAGATTAGCGGGGAACGCAACCCAACTTTAACCCACCATCATAGTCGGAAGAACAAAATTCCAAACTAATTTCCTGCCATCAGGAAACTTGACTTTCAGCATCTCGCCAAATTTAGTCCCCCTGCCACCGTGATTCTGGACACTGACAGGAGCAGAAGGTTCTGCCCAACTGCCAGTTTTCCCATAGTCACAGAGTAGAGAAGGAGAGGCCTAACGGAGATTCAACCATTATTTTCTCTCCTTACCACCACTACCACCCTTGCAATCACCTATATATTCAAATATATTATTATTTTAAATATGACTTGTGATTAATGTCTTTATGAATTTTCATTTTCTTTCTCAACAGATATTCTTCTTCTTCTTCAGCAGTCCCTTGGGTTTGAGAATGACCTGTATCCACTTCAGTTAGATGGGTTCGGAGATGGTGGATATATGATCTGCGGACTCTGCCACATGCAGGGCAGGTGATGCCTTAAAAAGGACAGGTAGAAGAGGTGGTTGGAGTGTGTGTTCTTGCATTTTGGTCGGTCACAAGCTAGTGACCAGTTTGTAATGAGGGGGATGTTGATTTCTTCAGAGATACTGAGGACATCCTGAATGCATTTCCGTTGTCCTCCTGGAAGTCTCCTGCCAAGACCCAGTTCAGAGTAGAACAGTTACTTCACGGTCTGGTGTCAGGTATACAAACAAACGAGACAGGGGTGTCCCCTGTCCCCCCTGCTCTTCGCACTGGCGATTGAACCCTTGGCTATGGCACTGAGAGAGTCGAGGAACTGGAGGGGGTTGGTGCGGGGTGGGGAGGAGCATAGGGTGTCGCTTTATGCGGACGACCTGCTGCTGTATGTGGCGGACCTGGTGGGAGGAATGCCAGAGGTAATGAGGATCCTTAGGGAATTCGGGAACTTTTCGGGGTACAAGCTCAATATGGGGAAGAGCGAGCTGTTCGTAGTTCAGCTAGGGGACCAGGAGAGGGGGATTGGCGAGCTCCCACTAAAAAGGGCGGAGAGGAGCTTCAGGTATTTGGGGGTCCAGGTGGCCAGGAGCTGGGGGGCCCTGCATAGGCTTAACTTTACAAGGCTGGTGGAGCAAATGGAGGAGGAGTTCAAGAGGTGGGACGCGTTGCCGCTGTCCCTGGCGGGTAGGGTGAAGTCAATCAAAATGACGGTGCGCCCAAGCTTTTTGTTCCTGCTCCAGTGCCTCCCCGTGTTTATCCCAAAGGCATTTTTCAGGCGGGTTAACAGGAGTATAATGGGGTTTGTTTGGGCGCGAGGGACTCCGAGGGTGAGAAGGGTGTTCCTGGAGTGGAGTAGAGATAGGGGGGGGCTGGCGCTGCCCAACCTCTGTGGGTACTACTGGGCCGCCAATGCGACAATGGTGCGCAAGTGGGTGATGGAGGGGGAGGGGGCTGCATGGAAGAGGCTGGAGACGGCGTCCTGTGTGGGTACGAGTCTGGGGGCGCTGGCAACGGCGCCGCTGCCGCTCCCTCCAAGGAGGTATACCACGAGCCCGGTGGTGGTGGCGGCCCTCAAAATTTGGGGGCAGTGGAGGCGGCATAGGGGGGAAGTTAGGGCCTCGGCGTGGACCCCATTACGGGGGAACCACCTGTTCGCCCCAGGAAGAACAGGTGGAGGGTTTTCGGGGTGGCACAGGGCAGGGATACGAAAGTTGGGGGACCTGTTTGTGGACGGGAAGTTCGCGAGCTTGGGTGAGCTGGAGGAGAAGTATGGGCTCCCCCGGGGAACACCTTCAGGTACTTACAGGTAAGGGCGTTTGCCAGACGGCAGGTGGTGGAATTCCCACGGCTACTGCCACACACAGTACAGGACAGGGTGCTCTCGGGGGGGTGGGTGGGAGTGGGGAAGATCTCGGAAACTTACCAGGTGATGCAGGAGGAGGAGGAGGCCTCGGTGGTGGAGTTGAAAGATAAGTGGGAGGAGGAGTTGGGAGAGGAGATCGAAGAGGGGACGTGGGCAGATGCCCTAGGGAGGGTGAACTCTTCCTCTTCGTGCGCGAGGCTCAGCCTCATACAGTTTAAGGTGCTGCACAGGGCACACATGACCGGGACAAGGATGAGCAGGTTCTTTGGGGTGAGGACAGGTGTGTTCGGTGCTCAGGAAGCCCAGCAAATCACACCCATATGTTCTGGGCATGCCCAGAGCTGGAGGGATTTTGGAAGGGCGTAGCGAGGACGGTGTCGAGGGTGGTAGGATCCAGGGTCAAACCGGGCTGGGGGCTCGCAATATTTGGGGTGGCAGAGGAGCCGGGAGTGCAGGAGGCGAAAGAGGCCGGAATTCTGGCCTTTGCGTCCCTGGTAGCCCGGCGAAGGATTCTCCTTCAGTGGAAAGATACGAGGCCCCCAAGCGTGGAATCCTGGATCAGCGATATGGCAGGGTTTATTAAATTGGAGAGGGTGAAATTCGCCTTGAGAGGGTCGGTACAAGGGTTCTTTAGGCGGTGGCAACCGTTCTTAGACTTCCTGGCAGAACGATAGACATTGGTCAATGGCAGCAGCAGCTCGGGGGGGGGGGGGGGGGGGGGGGTTTACTTTATTTTTGTTTATGTTATTTACACTGGAAGGGTCTGAGGGGGTGTATACACCTGTTGTCTTAAGTCGGGGTGTTAATGTTAATTTATTATTTAGGCACGGGGGGGGGGGTTTGGGGGGTTGCTTTTTTAGATTGTGTTTTGTACTTAACCCTGTTGGGTTATTTTTTCTTTCTCATTTTGTTATAGATATTTTATGAAAACCTTTAATAAAAAATTCTTTTTTTTTAAAAAGGTATACAAACAACATGTTCTGTCAAGCAGAGATGGTTTTATGTAATTAGCACCTCGATGCTGGGCAAGAGAGAGAGAGAGAGAGAGAGAGAGAATGCTGCTGTTGGATCATTTATCTTGCCACATCATAATATTGCCATCTATGGTCTTCCACAACATAATATTGCCATCTATGGTCTTCCTTCATCGAGAGGAGCTTTTCAAGATAAGGAAAATGGTCGACAGTTTTCCAGAATCTCACCACTGGTATTAATTGACATGGGGGAGATGTTGTATTGTGGGAGCTGGTGTAGCCACCTGAGTTGGCCACTTCCCGACTTAAAATGGAGAACCGCAAAGGCTGAAGGGAAATTCAGCCAACACAGGCAGACTAGCAAATACAAAAATCATGTATAATGGAACCTGCAAAACAACCAGACAGCACCGAAACCAGCAGCCATCTGCATAGTAATGTAGCAGCCATCTACATATTAATGAGCGATCCCCGGGAACAATCAAAACATTTTAAGGTAAACAAGGCCAAGCCAGACTCCTCGGCGCCAGCAAGAGCCAACAAAAAAGAGGTTAACGGACACTCAAAGACCGCCCAACGATCAGGGAACAGCTCCAGTATTGGAGAAATCGAACCAAGTGATTGGAACGAAGTCCAATCACTTGAAACCAGGTACAGGGTACGCTTCGAAGGGCAGGAAGCCCCTGGGGACTATAAAGTAAAGCCCCCAAGTTCAAATCATCCTTCTTGACAGGGTCACTCAGCAACGCGAAGCAACCCCTGAGAGTGAACTGTCCAGCGGCTGCCAAACAAATAAGTCTCAAGTCAACGCTTGCTACGAGGTAGGCGCTCTTAGCTACCTGTCCATACCAGCTTTTAAATCCTGCAGTTTCAGAACCCGAACAAAAGATCATTTGTTCCCCTGACCTGGTGGGCCAGTCCAAAGCTAAGTATAGGCCTGTTAGTTATAGAAATAGCCTAGAAAGTAGAATTTATGCATGAGTAGCGATTGACTGTGTATAATAAATGTGTTTTGATTTGAATCTTACTAATTGGTGTGTTGAGTTATTGATCAGTACTTGAACTTGAACCTCGTGGCAGTATCATAAAGATACCTGGCGACTCGAGAGCAAAGGTTATAAAACAGAGCCAATGGAACCAACCAAAAGTTAGCAACACTGGTTAGAAGAAGACTTCAGTTTTTATGTGTTTAATGAGAGACCCATTATCTCATACGCTTTGGAGAAGAAGCCAACAATGACTCAGGACAGTTTCTGAGTGAGCACACAGATGAGTGTCATCTGCATATTGAATCTCAATGCCAGAGGTTGGGGTAATTCTGGTTTGTGAGATGAAGGTGGCATTGATTGAACAGTTTCCCATCTGTTCTGTAGTTTATCTCTAATCTCTGCGTCATTTGGAGGTCATGTGAAGTATTGCAGACAAATGTAGAAGATAATTGGCACATTGACAACCTTGTCTGACCACAGTCTTCGCTGAGATAGGGTTTCTGGTGGATCCATTGGTGAGAATCACAGCTTACATGTTATCATGGAATAGGTCAAGGATGGTGGCAAATTTCTGAGGGCAGCTAAATTTGAAGAGGATATTCCATAAGCCTTCACGGTTGACAGAGACAAAGGCTTGTGTGAGTTTGAAAAAGGCCATAGAGTAGTTGGTGATGTTCCTTGCATTTTTCTTGGATTTGCTGTTCAAGTGAAAATCATGGCTGTGGTGTCCCTCAATGAGCAAAAACAACTGTGAGACTCTGGAAGGAACACTTCAGCCATTGGGAAGAGATCACGGAGGAGGGACGCAAGCAGTGATCTTCCCTGTAGCACACAGGAGGGAGACTGCTCTGTAGTGACTGCAGTCTCCCTTCTTGAATATAGTCCTGAGCCAAATGTCCCTGAGATCGCCCAGCAAGCACTCCTCTTCCCAGGTGAGGGATACAAGATTGTGCAGCCATTTCATGAGTACATCATGGTTGTGTTTCAGAATTTCGACAGGGATTCTATCTGATTCAGGAAGTCTTGTTATTTTTCAGCTGGCAACTGGCTTTTCCAAACAACGCTAAGTCCAGGAATACAGGGTATTTTGGAATGGAATTGAGGACTTTCAAGTCTCAGGAGTTATTCAAACGTTATTTCCAACAAGTATTGACTACCTGTCTTGATGATCTCTGCTTGGTTCTTAGTGGGTGGGTCCATGAGAGTTTGGGCCACAGATTTTCTGGACAGTGCTGAAGAAACCACGCATTTTTTGTTGGAACTTCTGTGCTCTTAATTTTATTTATTTTATTCCAAACTTATGCAAATGGTTCCAACACAGAACAGTCCGGGGAACATACTCCCCAACACACAATTATACAGTTTGTACAAATGTTTCACTTTTTCATCCCCTCCCACCCACACCGCATGACAAACAACTTTTCAAACATAGCCACTCCTGTGCTCTTTCTACTAACCATTTGTTTTTTAATGTTGTGAGTTTATTGCTGTAAACTCTGCCTTGAGCCACCTGTACAACTGCGTCTTTTATTTTGGGACGAGATGAAAGTTTTAGTCTGTGAAATCTTTATACTCCATTAGGTCCTATTTCTCTTGACTATTTTCATCATAGAATCTACAGTGCAGAAAGAGGCCATCCGGCCCATTGAGTCTGCTCCGGCCCTTGGAAAGAGCACCCTACCCAAGCCCACACCTCCACCCTACCCCCGTAACCCCACCCAACCGTTTTGGACACTAAGGGCAATTTACCAAGGCCAATCTACGTAACCTGCAGATCTTTGGACTGTGGAAGGAAACCGGAGCACCCGGAGGAAACCCACACAGACAAGGGAGAACATGCAGACTCCGCACAGACAGTGACCCAAGTCGGGAATCGAACCTGGGACCCTGGAGCTGTGAAGCCACAGTGCTAACCACTGTGCTACCGTGCTCCGCTCAAACCAGCCATCATGTTTTCTCACAGAGAAACCAACGCACTCTTTGCAGGTATTTGTTATGGTGGACTTTAGGGGTTACCAAGCCATGTGGAAACACTGTCGCTCCTGGTGGTTTGAGATAAAGAGGTTGGCAGTGAGACACTGACTGAGAAGAGCTGTCTCAATGCGATCTTTGAAGCTTTCTTGTGGCATTGCTTCTGATGTCTCCACTGTTTTGCAGCCAAGTTGATGGACATGGTAGATCAGTTAATGTGGTGATCTGTTCAGCAGTCATCAGTACTTGTCGTGGCACAGGTAATGTGGACATCTCTGGGATCCCTTGCTCGAACAATGGTGCAGTATTTTTGCTTGGATGTTGAGTGTTGCCACGATATCTTTAACTTGGCTCACTGGTGGAACAGGTTGTAGGCTATGACAAGCTATGACAAGGTCATGTTCCAGAAATTTCATCAGGAGGAGGTCTCCATTGACGTTTGTTTTCCCTAAGCCTTCCTTCCTGCCACACCCTTCCAGATATTCATGGCCTTCCTAATTCTGGCTTTGAAATCTCCACTGGGATTGGACTATGGATTATTTAAGGTCAGTGTAGAATCCATCCTTGGCCCCTCATCTGACCCTGAAGTATAGGAGCATATGCGCCGATGACAATGGCATGCTCATTTCTCATTATAAAGTACTTGCGTATCCCACTGAGGGTGACAAGGAGGTGCCAGACAAGCGCATTTTTGATGGTGAAGCCCAATTGATGGAATTACTCCTCTTCTGAAGACCCCTCCAGAAAAAGGTGTTCTCCTTGCCTTGTTCCTTCAATTGGTCTTTGCCTGCACAACAGATATTAAAGTGTGTGCATCAGTATGTCCAGTGCAACATGATACACCATGGGCAATCTAACAATTAGAACACAGTGATTATCTCACACTCTTGGGATTTCTGCCAACCAAGGCTTTTTCTTCTATGGAGGATTCACCAAAGCATTCATTAGGTCCTCTCTTATTGTTGGCATGTGACAGTTACTCTTTGTTTCTAGCTTTTACATTAACTTAATTACATTTGTTTGAGCAACTGGTATCTTTGCATTGAATTAACACTCAAGTGTCCCTGCAAATAGCATCAGGAAATATGAACTACACTATTCCCTTTCTATCGAGCCACAGGTCTACAGAACTATATACTCAAAAGTTCTGCACTTACAACGTGGGCATTTCAAAGCTAATTTGCTTATTTCCACAGATGTCACTCTTTCACCCTGACATTGTTTAACTACTTTAAAATATTGTCGTTTAAGCCTAAATCAGGTCTTGGAGTTAGTTACAATTTCACAAAAATGAAGCAGAAGTCATGTTAAACTACTATCTTCCTTTAAAAATGTAATTAACTAAAAGTGAGTTTCAGTTTTTCACAGGTGTAATTTTATCATTTTAATGGTACTAGCAGCATTGAAGGAATGGGAACACTATCATATTAATGTGCATTTCATGTAAAATAAACAACACTTGGTTAACAAGTGTGCCTCACTTCACCATGGTCTACATTTCTTATAGAGAGAGCACACAGAAAGCATATGCAATGCGCCACCAGCTAGCAGACACAACTAGCATTTTCAAATGCCTGTAAATGTAGAAAAACACCCAAAGGTATTTCACAGAGGTATAATCAAAATTACATGCCTATGCCACATAATTTAACGAAACATTGGAACAAAAGATGCTCTTTGAATCACAGGGAAATCGAAGATTGCTTAGAGGGGTGGCCAATAATGTGGATCTTTAGCAATAATACAGCATGTTATCCAAATGTGTAACATCCTTCAATTGCAACCATTATTTAAAACCAACAATCAATTACAGCCATGCACTAATTACAACCACCTACCATCAATTTCAACAATGTCAATTATAACCATCTACCATCAACTACAACAATCCATCAATTACAACCATCCACCATCAATTACAATGATCCATCAATTACAGCCATTCACCAATTACAACAATCCATCAAACACAACCCTTCACTAATTACGACCATCCACCATCAGCTGCAGCTATCCATCAATTAAAGCCTTCCACCACCAATTGCAATGGCCCATCAATTTGAACCATCCATCAATTATAACCGCACACAATCAATTAAAATCACTGTCCACAATTACATCTACCCCAATCAATTAAAACCATAATTTGTTATCTATCAATTACAGTTAAACATCATTACTGACAAACATCCCATCATGGTGCTATCTTTGATCTTTTTAAAATTTATAACTGTGATAATTTGCCTTGCTCAGGCAGTTAAACAGATAGAGAATTTCAGATGATGCAAATATGTCTGGTCAGTTGAAAGGAATGAACTTTGTGGCATGGATTCTTTTTTTCATTCCCACTGAACACCTCCGATTAATTTTAAGCCTTGGGGATCAAACAGCTGTCACTGAATTGATGACATCACAAAGGTGGTAATGTTACTCCTGGGATGAAGAATCAAACGCAGATGCTTTGGGAGACAAAGAGAAAACAAAGTTTCAATAAGAGCAGGATGTGAAGAAATTAATTTTCTTTTCTTCAAAATGGTCTGCGGCTCTGGGGGAAGGGAAAGAAGAAGTTAACAGATTTTCAAAAATACTTTCATCCCCACCATCAGCCTTTGCAGTTGGGCAAAGTAAATGTTGCCAGAATGGTGGAAAGTCCTCCATCGCTGTAATGAGGAAAATTCTAAAGAACTCTATCCAAGAGAATCTTAGTCGTGATCTTCATCAGAACTTTCAAAAGGGAAGGTGACAGTTTGAGACATTGCAGATGATTTTTATGACTCCTTACTGCACAGTCTTAGTGTTCCTTAATACAAATTATGTTGATTTTATCACAGTAGGATTGTAATATCAATTTAATTCATCTTGGCCTCGAAAAGCCAAGGTCTACGCTTTGATATTTGCTTTACAGAGTTAAATGAAAGTGTGACAGGAAATACATTATTCCAATCTGCAGACTTCACTTTGTGTAATTGGTACAGGGTCTGCAAAGTCTCCATAAGGCACACTGAATAAGGTATAGCTGCACATTAGAGAGAGAGAAAGCTGTTTAAAAAAGGGGCTGAATTATCTCAGGGGGACCTTCTCCATAGGGCAAAATGATCACGCTTTCACCACTTGCATCACTGATCTAATCTCTTTAAAAAGGATCAGAGGTATGTGTACTGATTGGATTGGGCATCTGAATACGGCATTATCTGAAGAGAGGTGATTGTTAACTGCAGTGTTAGTGGAACAGCCTGAAAATATATAAAACATTGTCATTTTTCTAATAAGCCAGTTTTGATGTGTAACTGATTTATGAAATGTACCCAAAGGTTTTTAACCCGCACTTTAAGACACAAGGAACACACAGGATTTCCCAATGCCCAACATTGCTAATGGTCCAATGTGAAAATGGCATTGGATGCACTTGCTCCCAATTGGCCTGGAATTCCAGTGGATGGGGCAAAATAAAGAAAATCCACCATAAGGAGATCCTGTCACAATTACCATCCCAACTGTCACAAGTTAGAAGTTTTTGAATTTTTTTTCTTTATTTGTTCATGGGATGTGGGTGTCGTTGGCCAGGCCAGCATTTGTTGCCCATCCCAGAGGGCATTTAACAGTCAATCACATTGCTGTGGGGCTGGAGTCACAGGTAAGCCAGACAGGTTTCCTTCCCTAAAGGACAGATGGGTTTTTACAACAATCAACAATTGTTTTGTGGTCATCATTAGACTTTTAATTCCAGATTTTTATTGAATTCAAATTTCACCATCTGTCCTGGTGTGATTCAAATCCATGCCCCCAGAGCATTACCCTGGGTCTCTGGATTACTAGTCCAGTGACCACTACGCCACTGCCTCCCCACATTCAGGGCTCAGAGCCTTAATAACCGAGAACAAAAAAGATTGCTTTGAAATTATAATTTAATGTCTTCGTCAATACATTCCGGTTATTCACACAAGTTGGTAATAAATTGTTAGTATCTAAAGTTTTTTTATGTTGTGCACTCAATCTTGTTAATAAAATTATATTTCCCTTTTGGTGCATGAAACAAAAATTATGTTTCAACACCATTAAATCATCACTGATCCAAAGGCATCCTGCAAGTTTTCAAGTATGTCTAGAAGCATTAAGGTGTACAGTCACCAAAGAATTCTACACCTTAACAAGAGTAAAGGATCATCACGACAATGAAAACAGTCTTGTGGTGCAGTGGGCAACATCCCGTCTCTGAACCAGAAGCTCTGGATTTGAGTCCCATCCCAGGAACTGAAGACCAAGAAAAGTGGCAGTGACTTGTCGGAGAGAAGAGGTAGGCATTCCTGGAAGAGAATATTGTGATGGCCAAGAAAGCTATGTTCATGATTCGGCCAAATGGCTTGAGTTATCAATCTGCAAATTCCTTCAACACAAACCAATGGCAAACAGTAAGAGTGGAAAAGATTCCTGGTCAAGCATGTGATGAAACGAACATCAAAACCTTAACCATCATTATCCATTGGTCCAGACCAAAACATTAATTTGCACGCTACCACAACAATTCAGACCCCGTGGGTGAACAGTAACCCACCACCAGGCCATTGAAAACTATGATTGGTGTGAGCAATAAAGTGACAGCTCCACTCCAGAAGAGTCTCATTATCCTTCCAAATAGAACAGAAGAACAGGAATAGGCCAATCAGCCCAATGAATCTGCTCCAATATTTAGTTTCAATTATGGTCGAACTGCACTTCAATTCATTTGCCAGTCTTTGCTCCCACCTGGATTTCCTCGCCTGACAAAAATCTATCAATCTCAATCTTGAATGCTCTCACCATCCACAGCCATTTGGGGCTCAATTCTAGATTTCTGCTGTATGTTGGAACGAAAAGTTGCTTCCTGGATTTTACTCTCAAATGACTGGACTCTAATCTTAGAATGTATGACGTCTCGTTCTGGTTTCCTCCATCAGACAAAAATAACTTCTCTGTATCTACCCTATTTCATCCTTCCAATATTTTAAAGACCTTGGGCGAGATACTCTGACCCCCTGCCGGTTCGGAGAATCGCCGGAGGGCTGGCGTGAATCCTGCCCCCGCCGGTTGCCTAATTTTCCGGCACTGGATATTCGGCGGGGGCGGGAATCGCGCCCCGCCGGTTGGCGCCCCCCCCGGCGCGATTCTCCGGCCCGGATGGGCCGAAGTCCCGCCGCTAAAATGCCTGTCCCGCCGGCGTAGATTAAACCACCTACCTTACCGGCGGGACAAGGCGGTGCGGGCGGGCTCCGGGGTCCTGGGGGGGGCGCTGGGCGATTTGGTCCCGGGGAGTGCCCCCACGGTGGCCTGGCCCGCGATCGGGGCCCACCGATCCGCGGGCGGGCCTGTGCCGTGGGGGCACTCTTTTCCTTCCGCCTTCGCCACGGTCTCCACCATGGCGGAGGCGGAAGAGACTCCCTCCACTGCGCATGCGCGGGAATGCCGTCAGCACCCGCTAACGCTCCCGCGCATGCGCCACCCGGAGATGTCATTTCCCGCCAGCTGGTGGGGCACCAAAGGTCTTTTCCGCCAGCTGGCGGGGCGGAAATTCGTCCGGCGCAGGCCTAGCCCCTTAAGGTTGGGGCTCGGCCCCCCAAGATGCGGAGCATTCCGCACCTTTGGGGCGGCGCGATGCCCGACTGATTTGCGCCGTTTTGGGCGCCAGTCAGCGGACATCGCGCCGATACCGGAGAATTTCGCCCCTTGGTCAGATCGCATCAGAATAATTGGCCAACATTGAGCTGGATAGGCAGGGAGGATGAAAAAGTTAATGGGACTCCATTGGGAGTTATCCAAGTTGGACTTCCAGTTAATCTATGAAAAGGGCAATACTTGGCTACTGGGAAAGCACTGTTCTCCAAAGCAACGAGACGTTTCAGTCCAATCAGCTATAATTTAACTGGAATGGAAGAACTATAAAGTGAATACTGTCCTAATATTTTACAGACAAGGCACTTTAAAATAAATATGATCGATGGAAGAAAGGTAAATCAAAATGAAAACACTTGTGATAATTAGAAGTCAGAGGGCATGTCACAAGGATCACAGGTTGGCCCATAAGTAGGGACAAAAGAAAAAGCGTGGCAAAACCGTCTGCTTTTAAAAAGTATAATTATGAGGTGGCGATTCGGGGGAACCATAGATTTGAGCCAGGGATGTGGGATGGTAATTTTCAGAGATTACCAGGAATTAGGGCACAAAAAGATTTGTTTCTTGGGGGTTAGTTTGCAGGATTGGAGGAGCTAAGAGTGAAGTATGGGCTGGAGCAGGGGGAAATATTTAGATACATGCAGGTTCGAGACTTTGCCAGAAAGGAGATACAGAGCTTCCAGGTAGAGTTGGCTTCCACATTGCTGGAGGAGGTGCTGCCGCCAGGGGGACTGGAGAAGGGGGTAGTATTGGCAGTTTACAGGGCTATTTTGGAGGAGGAGAAGGCGCCACTGGAAAGAATCAAGGCAAAGTGGGAGGAAGAGTTGGGAGAGGGCATGGAGGAGGGGTTCTGGTGTGAGATGCTCCAGAGGGTCAACGCCTCCATCTCGTGTGCGAGGTTGGAGCTGATGCAGCTGAAGGTGGTATATAGAGCACACTTCACAAGGGCGAGGATGAGCCGGCTCTTTGAGCGGGTAGAAGATGTGCGTGAATGTTGTTGGGGGGGGGGGCGGCCCAAACCTCATTCATATGTTTTGGTCCTGTCCATAGCGGGAGGCTTATTGGAATGGGTTTTTAGAGTAATCTCTAAAGTGGTGCATGTGAAACTGGACCCGGGCCCTCGAGACGCCATATTCGGGGTGTCGGACCAGCCAGGGTTGGGAACGGGTGCAGAGGCGGATGTTGTAGCCTTCGCCTCGTTGATTGCCTGAAGGCAGATCCTTTTGGGGTGTAGATCAACCTCTCCATCCTGTGCCCTGGGTGGCGGGGGGGACCTGCTGGAATTATTGACTCTTGAGAAGGTCAAATTTGAACTGAGGGGAAGGATAGCGGGGTTCTCCAATTCATGGGTGTTTTTCATTATGCACTTATTTGTTTATGTTAACACGCAGGCTGCTGTTTGGGGGTTTGGTGGGAGGAAGGGATTGTTGTTATTAATATGGGGATTGGCATTGCATTCGTTACTGATTATTGTTTATTGTTGGGTGTAAATTTGGGGGGAAATGTGAAAAAGGAGAAGGAAAATATTTTGTTTTTTAAATAGGTGGCAGATTGCAAAACGTAGGTTCAAAAGACAATAGGAGAGAAAATAACAAGATGGAGATGTGTTTGCTGCAGAATGCTTATGAAGGCACAACATTTGACTATTGCATTTTATAAAAAGGGCAATGGCTTTCTAAAAGAATGTACAAATGTATAAATGTAATCAAAGAGATAATTGAAGCAAAAGGATAGTAATTTGATATATCAGTTACCATAGTTTTGTGAACTGTCTAAGTTAAAAGCAGGGATCAAGCATGAGATTATTGTGCTGATACCCATCTCCATTCAAGACAAACTTCTCATGAAATACTGATTCAATGTAGGGGACAGAAAGAGAATGATGGGTAAATGAAGATTAGTAAAAACCCTATTTGTGGCTTTTTGTAACAAAATATCAGGCACTGTCGATTAGTGGTGAATTGGTGATATGTCGAGTGTGTGGCCTGTCCAGTACCTCCATCCCGCCCCCCCCCCCCCCCACACGACTGTTGAGAGAATCGCCGGGGCGCCACGCAGCTCTGACGCCCCCGCACGCGATTCTCCCACCGCCCCGGAAACCAGCGGCACACGATTCGAACCGGGCCGCTCGGAGAACCGGCGAGCAGCGATTTTCCAGCCCGGAGGGACCGAGCGGCCACTACGACATGACATGTTCTCGCCGGTGCCGTCTACCCCTGGTCGCTGCCGGCGGGAACTCTGCGGGAACACTGGGGGGAGCGGCCTGTGGGGGTGGGAGGGGGGCTCCTTCAACGGGGTGGCCTGTGATGGGGACGGGCCCACCGATCGGAGGGCCGGCCTCTCCCCCCCGGGCCTACCTCCTTCCGCGCACAACCCCAGAACACCGGCCCCATGTTGGTGAGGGGCCGGCGTGCGTAAAACGTTCCCCACGCATGCGCAGGATGGCGCAGCCCAACGGCGCATGCGCAGGATTGGGCTGCCCCAAGTGCGCATGCGCGGGTTGGCGTGGCGCCCATTTGGCACCGCGTAGGGACGTAGGGGGCCAGAATAGGTCGTGCCCGGGCCCTGTGCGCGCCGTCGTGAAACAAGACGGCGTTCACGACGGCGCAAACACTTGGCCTCCATATCGGAGAATCACCCCCATAGGATGTGGGCGTCACTGGTTAGGCCAGCATTTATTGCCATCGCCAGTTGTCCTTCAGAAGGTGATGGTGAGTTGCCTTCTTGAACCGCTGCAGTTCCTTCAGGCATAGGTACACCCAGTGTGCTGTTAGGGAGAGTGGGTGTCCTATGCCTGAACAGGATGTTGCCCCAGTGACAGTGAAGGAACAACGATATATTTCCAAGTCAGGGTGGTGAGTGACTTGGAGGGGAACTCCAGGTGGTAGGGTTCCCAGGTATCTGCTGCTCTTGGCCTTCTAGATGGTAGTGGTCATGGGTTTACAGGGTGCTGTCAAAGGAACCTTGGCACTGCAGTGCATCTTGTCAATGGTACACACGGCTCCCACTGTTCATCGGTGGTGGAGGGTTTGAATGTTTGCGGAAGGGGGAGCAATCAAGCGGGCTGCTTTGTCCTGGATGGTGTTGAGCTTTTTGAGTGTTGTTGGAGCTACACTCATCCAGGCAAGTGCAGAGTATTCCATTACACTCCTGACTTGTGCCATGTAGATGGTTAACAGGCTTTTGGGAGTCAGATGGTGAGTTACACGTCGTATGATTCCTAGCCTTTGATCTGCCCTGGTAGCCACGATATTAATATGGCAAGTCCAGATCAGTTTCTGATCAAATGGTAACCCCCAGGATGTTGACTGTGAGGAATTCAGCGATGATAATGCTATTGAATGTCAAAGGGCAGTGGTTAGAATCTCTCTTGTAGAAGATGGTCATTGCCAAAAATTACAAATGCTTCAATAAAATATTTTCTAAAAAAAAAAGATGGTCATTGCCTGGCACTTATATGGCGTGACTGTAACTTGCCACTTGTCAGCCCAAGCCTGGATATTGTCCTGGTCTGCTGCATTTGGACATGGACTACTTAAATATCTGAGGAATTGCGAATGGTGATGAACATTTGCAGTCATTCGCAAACATCCCCACTTCTGACCTTATGATGGGAGGTCATTGATGAAGCAGCTGAAGATGGTTGGGCCGAGGAAACTACCCTGAGGAACTCCTGCAGTGATGTTCTGGATCTGAGATGGTTGACCTCGAACCACCACAACCATCTTCCTTTGTGCCAGGTATGACTCCAACCAAGGGAGAGATTTCCTCCTGATTCCCATTGACTCCAGTCTAGCTAGGGCTCCTTGATGCCATACTCGGTCAAATGCTGCCTTGATGTCAAGAGTAGTCACTCTTACCTCACCTCTGCCATTCAGCTCTTTTGTCCATGTTTGAACCAAGGCTGTAATGAGGTCAGGAACTGAGTGACCCTAGTGGAACCCAAACTGAGCGTCTGTGAGCAGGTTATTGCTGAGTAAATGCCGCTTGTTAGCACTGTTGATAATTCCTTCCATCACTTTGCTGATGATGGAGAGTAGACTGATAGGGTGGTAATTGGCTGGGTTGGATTTGTCCTGTTTCTTGTATACAGGACACACTTGGGTAATTTTTCACATTGCCGGGTAGATGCTAGTGTTGTAGCTGTACTGGAACAGGGGTGCAGCCAGTTTTGGAGCACATGTCTGCAGTACTATTGCTGGGATATTGTCAGTGCCCATAACCTTTGCAGTATCCTGTGCTTTCTGCCATTCCTTGATATCATGTAGAGTGAATTGTATTAGCTGAAGACTGACATCTGTGATACTGGGGACCTCCGGCGAAGACTGAGATGGATCATTCACTCAGCACTTTGGGCTGAAGATTGTTGTGAATGCCTCAGCCTCGTCTTTTGCACATATGTGCTGGGCTCCTCCATCATTTGAGGGTGGGGATATTAGTGGAGCCTCCTCCTCCAGTGAGTTGTTTAATTGCCCACCACCTTTCACATTGGATGTGACAGGACTACAGAGAAAAAACCTGATCGTTCATTGTACTAATAGAAATTTAGCGCTCTGATATAGATGTTAATGTGTACCAACAGAGATAGGTTGGGAGAGAGTTCAAATTCCATTAATGCCCTCTTTTCTGTGAGAATACTAAATAATCGTCATCTTTTCAGGAGATTCAATCCAAGATCCAATAAAGCTAATACTTGTATGATGGTGAGCTGACTGCTTGAAGCTAGCGTAGCACATATTGTGTGGAGAAATGTTCGAACAGATTGGGGCCACTGCTGTTTGTCATTTTTATAAATGACCTGGAGGAGGGGGTTGAAGGGTGGGTGAGTAAATTTGCAGATGACGCTAAAGTCGGTGGAGTTGTGGACAGTGCGGAAGGATGTTACAAATTACAGCGGGACATAGATAAGCTGCAGCGCTGAGCTGAGAGGTGGCAAATGGAGTTTAATGCAGAAAAGTGTGAGGTGATTCATTTTGGAAGGAATAACAGGAAGACAGAGTACTGGACTAATGGTAAGATTCTTGGCGGTGTGGGTGAGCAGAGAGATCTCGGTGTCCATGTACATAGATCCCTGAAAGTTGCCACCCAGGTTGAGAGGGTTGTTAAGAAGGCGTACAGTGTGTTAGCTTTTATTGGTAGAGGGATTGAGTTTCGGAGCCATGAGGTCATGTTGCAGCTGTACAAAACTCTGGTGCGGCCGCATTTGGAGTATTGCGTGCAATTCTGGTCGCCGCATTATAGGAAGGATGTGGAAGCATTGGAAAGGGTGCAGAGAAGATTTACCAGAAGTTGCCTGGTATGGAGGGAAGATCTTATGAGGAAAGGCTGAGGGACTTGAGGCTGTTTTCATTAGGGAGAAGAAGGTTAAGAGGTGACTTAATTGAGGCATACAAGATGATCAGAGGATTGGATAAGGTGGACAGTGAGAGCCTTTTTCTTTGGATAGCACGAGGGGACATAGCTTTAAATTGAGAGGAGATAGATATAGGACAGATGTCAGAGGTAGGTTCTTTACTCAGAGAGTAGTAAGGGTGTGGAATTCCCTGCCTGCAACAGTAGTGGATTCGCCAACACTAAGGGCATTCAAATGGTCATTGGATAGACATATGGACGATAAGGGAATAGTGTAGATGGGCTTCAGCGTGGTTTCACAGGTCGGTGCAACATCGAGGGCCGAAGGGCCTGTACTGTGCTGTAATGTTCTATGTTCTAAACAAGAGAAAATAATCTAACTAAGTCAAAAGTCATAAACAAAGGGATTGCATCAAAGAAAGAAAGTGCAAATAATTTTTCACGATGTACATCTAGCGTTTGCAAAATGTAGGGAGTTCGCCAAGGAAACTCAATGTAATGAGTGTCTGTCAACCTGATGTGAAAGCAACACTATCATCTTCACAAACAATTGGGAAAACTGTCAGAATACAAAGGAGCAGTATTGGAGAGATATGCTGCACTGAAACCAAGTAAGAACAAAGAAATCTGCAAGTACTGAAGCAGCCATTGTGAATTATTTACACTAAAGGCCGGGGTGAGGAAGAAAACTGGATATCAGGCGAGATGGGCAGAAGGTAGGAAACTGGGATTTATGAATATCAATGCCTAGAATGATATGTCTGATCCCGAGAACACAAACAGACAGACTGGAGCAGATAAATCTAAAACAAGTACAGGAATGAGACAAGTACTGGAAATAAAATGTCAGGACTAGAGTGGCAAAAGAAAGCTAGAAAACAGTTGGAAGCGCGAGTTAGCTATGATGGACTGAGGAATGTTACTTAATGGGATGACGGTGGATAGGCAATGGCAAACATTCAACTGCAACAATAGTGCATTCTTGTTTAGCACAAAAATAAAATGGGAACAGCGGCCAAACCATGGCTTACAAGGGAAATTAGAGACAGTATTAGATCCATGGAAGATACATACAAATTGACCAGAAAAAACATCAGACCTGAAGATTGGGAGCAGTTTGGAATTCAGCAAAAGGAGACAAAAGGATTGTTTAAGAAGGGGAAAATAGAGAATGAGAGTAAGCTTGCAGGCAACATGAAGACTGACTGTAAAAGCTTCTATAGGTACGTGAAGAGAAAAAGATTGGTGAAGACAAATGTAAGTCCCTTACGGTCAGAAACAGAGGAATTTATAATGGAGAACAAAGAAATGGCTCGCCAACTAAATATGTACTTTGGTGCGGTCTTCACAGAGGAGGACACAAATTTGTATTTGGTGGAAGGGTTCGCCTGTCTGGAGGAGCTAAGAGAGAGGGTAGAGCTGCCGAGGGGAAGTGAGTTCAGGTAGCAGGTTAGGGACTTTGCGCGAAAGGTCTGGAGGGGGTTCCCTAGGTTGCCGCGATACACCCTGCTGGAGCGACTGCTGCTTCCGGATGTGAAAGGGGAGGGATGATTTGGGGATATATACAAGTGGCTGGGGGAGCAGGGAGGTGAGCAGCTGGTGAAGATCAAAAAGAAAATGGGAAGAGGAGTTGGAAGGGGAGATGAATTGGGGATTATGGAGTGAGGCACTGCGAAGGGTAAACGGGACCTCCTCTTCTGCAAGGATGAGCATGATACAGTTTAAGGTGGTGCACAGGGTGCATATGACTCGGGCGAGAATGAGTGCGTTCTTTCAGGGGGTAGCAGATGAGTGTGAGAGGTATGGACTGGAGCCAGCAAAACACACGCACATGTTTCGGGGTTGCTAAAATTGTGAAGATTCTGGGCGGGAGTGTTCGCGGTCTTAGCTAGGGTAGTGGAGGACCTGGGGACTTCGATGTTGTGGCCATTTCGGAGACATGGATAGAGCAGGGACAGGAATGGATGTTGCAGGTTCCGGGGTTTAGGTGTTTTAGTAAGCTCAGAGAAGGAGGCAAAAGAGAGGGAGGTGTGGCGCTGCTAGTCAAGAGCAGTATTACGGTGGCGGAGAGGATGCTAGATGGGGACTCTTCTTCCGAGGTAGTATGGGCTGAAGTTAGAAACAGGAAAGGAGAGGTCACCCTGTTGGGAGTTTTTTTATAGGCCTCCTAATAGTTCTAGGGATGTAGAGGAAAGGATGGCGAAGATGATTCTGGATATGAGCGAAAGTAACAGGATAGTTATTATGGGAGACTTTAACTTTCCAAATATTGACTGGAAAAGATATAGTTCGAGTACAATAGATGGGTCGTTTTTTGTACAGTGTGTGCAGGAGGGTTTCCTGAAACAATATGTTGACAGGCCAACAAGAGGCGAGGCCACGTTGGATTTGGTTTTGGGTAATGAACCAGGCCAGGTGTTGGATTTGGAGGTAGGAGAGCACTTTGGGGACAGTGACCACAATTCGGTGACGTTTACGTTAATGATGGAAAGGGATAAGTATACACCGCAGGGCAAGAGTTATAGCTGGGGGAAGGGCAATTATGATGCCATTAGACGTGACTTGGGGGGGATAAGGTGGAGAAGTAGGCTGCAAGTGTTGGGCACACTGGATAAGTGGGGCTTGTTCAAGGATCAGCTACTGCGTGTTCTTGATAAGTATGTACCGGTCAGACAGGGAGGAAGGCGTCGAGCGAGGGAACCGTGGTTTACCAAGGAAGTGGAATCTCTTGTTAAGAGGAAGAAGAAGGCCTATGTGAAGATGAAGTGTGATGTTTCGGTTGGGGCGATGGATAGTTACAAGGTAGCGAGGAAGGATCTAAAGAGAGAGCTAAGACGAGCAAGGAGGGGACATGAGAAGTATTTGGCAGGAAGGATCAAGGAAAACCCTAAAGCTTTCTATAGGTATGTCAGGAATAAGCGAATGACTAGGGAAAGAGTAGGACCAGTCAAGGACAGGGATGGGAAATTGTGTGTGGAGTCTGAAGAGATAGGCAAGATACTAAATGAATATTTTTCGTCAGTATACACTCAGGAAAAAGATAATGTTGTGGAGGAGAATGCTGAGCCCCAGGCTAATAGAATAGATGGCATTGAGGTACGTAGGGAAGAGGTGTTGGCAATTCTGGACAGGCTGAAAATAGATAAGTCCCCGGGACCTGATGGGATTTATCCTAAGATTCTCTGGGAGGCCAGGGAAGAGATTGCTGGACCTTTGGCTTTGATTTTTATGTCATCATTGGCTACAGGAATAGTGCCAGAGGACTGGAGGACAGCAAATGTGGTCCCTTTGTTCAAAAAGGGGAGCAGAGACAACCCCGACAACTATAGACCGGTGAGCCTCACGTCTGTAGTGGGTAAAGTCTTGGAGGGGATTATAAGAGACAAGATTTATAATCATCTAGATAGGAAAATATGATCAGGGATAGTCAGCATGGCTTTGTGAAGGGTAGGTCATGCCTCACAAACCTTATTGAGTTCTTTGAGAAGGTGACTGAACAGGTAGACGAGGGTAGAGCAGTTGATGTGGTGTATATGGATTTCAGCAAAGCGTTTGATAAGGTTCCCCACGGCAGGCTATTGCAAAAAATACGGAGGCTGGGGATTGAGGGTGATTTAGAGATGTGGATCAGAAATTGGCTAGCTGAAAGAAGACAGAGGGTGGTGGTTGATGGGAAATGTTCAGAATGGAGTACAGTCACAAGTGGAGTACCACAAGGATCTGTTCTGGGGCCGTTGCTGTTTGTCATTTTTATCAATGACCTAGAGGAAGGCGCAGAAGGGTGGGTGAGTAAATTTGCAGACGATACTAAAGTCGGTGGTGTTGTCGATAGTGTGGAAGGATGTAGCAGGTTACAGAGGGATATAGATAAGCTGCAGAGCTGGGCTGAGAGGTGGCAAATGGAGTTTAATGTAGAGAAGTGTGAGGTGATTCACTTTGGAAGGAATAACAGGAATGCGGAATATTTGGCTAATGGTAAAGTTCTTGAAAGTGTGGATGAGCAGAGGGATCTAGGTGTCCATGTACATAGATCCCTGAAAGTTGCCACCCAGGTTGATAGGGTTGTGAAGAAGGCCTATGGAGTGTTGGCCTTTATTGGTAGAGGGATTGAGTTCCGCAGTCGGGAGGTCATGTTGCAGCTGTACAGAACTCTGGCACGGCCGCATTTGGAGTATTGCGTACAGTTCTGGTCACCGCATTATAGGAAGGACGTGGAGGCTTTGGAGCGGGTGCAGAGGAGATTTACCAGGATGTTGCCTGGTATGGAGGGAAAATCTTATGAGGAAAGGCTGATGGACTTGAGGTTGTTTTCGTTGGAGAGAAGAAGGTTAAGAGGAGACTTAATAGAGGCATACAAAATGATCAGGGGGTTGGATAGGGTGGACAGTGAGAGCCTTCTCCCGCGGATGGATATGGCTGGCACGAGGGGACATAGCTTTAAACTGAGGGGTAATAGATATAGGACAGAGGTCAGAGGTAGGTTCTTTACGCAAAGAGTAGTGAGGCCGTGGAATGCCCTACCTGCTACAGTAGTGAACTCGTCAACATTGAGGGCATTTAAAAGTTTATTGGATAAACATATGGATGATAATGGCATAATGTAGGTTAGATGGCTTTTGTTTCGGTGCAACATCGTGGGCCGAAGGGCTTGTACTGCGCTGTATTGTTCTATGTTCTATGTTCTAGGAGGAGGTGGACCCAGACCCTTTTGTGGCAAAATTTGGGGTGACAGAGAAGCCGGAGTTCATGGACAGGAGGAAGGCCGATGTTGTGGCCTTCGTCTCTGTGATTGCATGGCGGCCAATCTTGCTGGAGTGGCGGTCGGCATCGCCAACGGGGGTGGCAGCTTGGTTAGGTAACCTGTACGACTTCCTGCGGTTGGCAAAGATAAAATAGGAGTTAAGGGGCTCAGCAAGGGAAGTTTGAGGAAAGGTGGGGGATGTTTGTGACCGTGTTTGAGGAGCTGTTTGTCGCAGGGGGGTGAAATAGGGGAAAAGTCTGTACAGACTGTATCATTGATTGTTGGGAAGTATGTTTCCCGGGATGTTTATTGGCTGTAACCTGCTTTGATACATGTTTGTAATAAAATACATTTCAGAGATTAGCCTGTAAAATGAAATTGCATGGGGTTGAGTGTAGTGTATTGAGATGGATTGAAAACCGTTGGTAGACAGGAAACCAAGAGCAGGAATAAGCAGGTATTTTTCCAAGTGGCAGACAGCAACTAGTGGGGTACCGCAGGGTTCAGTGCTAGTACCCAGCTATTCACAATGTATATTGATGATTTAGGTGCAGGAACTAATTGTAGCAAATTTGACATGTCCACACGGACTCTTAAAGGTGCACCATAGAAAGTATCCTATCTGGCTGCATCACAGCCTGGTATGGCAACTGCTCGGCCAAGACCGCAACAAACTTCAGAGAGTCGTGATCACAGCCCAGTCCATGACACAAACCTACCTCCCATCCATTGACTCTATCCACACCTCCCCACCCACAACAACATAAACTAAACCCCCCACCCTCCCTATCTCACCCCCTCACCCACCACCACCCCTACCAGCTAACAATGATCAACTATTTTCAAGTACATTATAAACGGCTGCCATCTATAGTAAAAGCCTTCCATCAATCCTCTCATGATGAGCTTGACTTTATTAAGGTGCAAAAACTCCATCAGGTCATCCAGCCATGCCGAGGTGGTGTAATCGACCTCCAGCCTAAGAGGATCCACCTCTTTGCCACAAGCGAGGCAAAGGCCAGAACGTCTGTCCCTTTCACCACCTGGAGCTCCGGCAACCTCAGAATTCGTTAAAAGTGGGCAAGGCTCCAAGCCAATGTTCAGGATTGCCGACATGGTATCAAAAAAGGACCTCCAGAAGCCCACCAGCTTGTGAGTGAGGTGCACCTGCCCCCTCCAACATCGATCGCATCTGTCCTCCCCCCCCCCTGCCCATTGAAAAATCATCTCATTCCAACCTTGGTACGGTGTGCTTGAAACACTACTTTTAGCTGAATGAGACTCAGCCTTGCATAGGACAAGGTCACATTCACCCTCCTCAGTGCCTTGCTCCAAACCTCCTCCTCCAAAATTGACCCCAGCTCTTCTGTGCACTTTGCCGTCACTCCCTCTACCGAGACCATTTCCTTCCCCACTATCCGCCGGTATATGCTGTAGCCACCTAAATTGGCCAGCTCCCGATTTAAAATGGCGAACGGCAAAGGCCGATGGGAAAGTCAGCCAACATAGACAGAAACCAGCAGGTGCAGGTTTGCTGTGTATTTACCTCTGCAAAGGCCAGACAACATCGATACCAGCGACCATCAGCATAACAATGCAGCAGCCATCTGCATACTGATGAGCAATCCCCGGGAACAATAAGTAAAATTTTGGACACAAAAAGCAAAGCCAGACTCCTCGGCGCCAGCAGGAGCCAACACAAAGGAGGTGAACGAGCACCCCAAGACCGCCCATCGATCAGGGAACTGGTGGGCCAGTTCAAAGTTAAGTATAGGCCTGTTAGTTGTAGAAGTAGCTTAGACGTAGAATTTGTGCGTGAGTAGCAATTACTGTGTATAATAAATGTGCTTTGATTTAAATCTTACTAATCGGTGTATTGGATTATTGATCATTACTCGGACTTGAACCTCGTGGCGGTATCATAAAGATAACTGGCGACTAGAGAGCAAAGGTAATAAAACAGCGCAATTGAACCAAGGAGGAAATTAGCAACAATGTCCAACGTAGTGGCCACCTCCAACACCAAGCAGAATAAAATCCGCTTGAGCAAGGCAAAAGGCTGCTTCATCAGGAGGCTGAAAAGTACTTTTTTGACTCAGCTATGCACCTGGAGATACCTGAACCCATCAGCGTGTGTAAGCCATATCTGTCCTTCAGCTCCCCCAGGCTAGCAAACCAACTTTTTAAAAATAAATCCCCCGCCTTCTCCAACCCCTTCTCCTTCCACTCTCTAAACCTCACATCCAGCCTAGCAGGCTTGAATCACTGGTTTGCACAAATGGGAGCCAGCCTTGATGCAGCCTTCAAATTGAAATGTTGACAGAGCTCCAAATTTCCGTCGCCACTACCACCGGGTCAGTCGAGTGTTTCTTCGGCATCACCGAGAGAGGAGCCATTATCAACTCCTCCAGTCTTGCTGTCCTCACAGACTCTGCTTCCATCCCAGATCTACGGATCTGCCAAGTCCCCACACCACTCCAGCACCTTCACAGTATTAACCGCCCAATAGTAGTACTGAAAGTTTGGCAAGGTCAAGCCTCCTGCTTGTCTCTCCCTCTGAAGCACCATCCTCCCTTTATTATAAAATACATTTAGAGTACCCAATTTTTAAAAATCCAATTAAGGAGCAATTTAGTGTGGCCAATCCACCTTGCACATCTTTGAGTTGTGGGGGGGGGCGAGACCCACGCACACACAGGGACTGAAGCGCCATCCTCCTGATCCTCGGGCCCTTATTTGCCCAAATAGCCCAATCACAAGCCAGTCAATGTCTCCCGAAAAACGTCTTCGGCAGAAACACCGGCAGGCACCGAAATAAAAATTAAAATCAGCACGATTTTCACCATAACCGATTGTACTCTGCTCGCCAGGGATAGTGGGAGGCTGTCCCATATTTGCAGGTCCGCATTGACCCCCCCACCAGATTTATATAGTTCAACCTCCGGAGTTTCCCCCAGTCTCTTGCTATCTCGACCCCAGATACAGAAAATTACTTCCTGCTAACCGGAAGGGTAACCCGCTAAACCCCACTCTCCACCCCAATTCCCTAACCACAAAGTATCTGGGCTCTCCTATATTTAGCTTACAGCCAGAAAAGGCCGCAAAATGCTGCAAGATCCCCGTAATGTTTCCCACTGACTCCTCCGGATCCCTAACATATTATAGCAAGTCGTCGGCGTATAGCAAGACCGTATGTTCCACCCTTCCTCGAACTATCCCCTTCCAAGCTTTTGGAGCCCTCAGCGCCATGGCTAATGGCTCTTATTGCTAATGCAAATAACAAAGGGGACATCGCACATCCCTGCCTAGTGCCCTGGTACAGGTGAAAGGGCTCACAAGTCACTTTGTTAGTGGAAAAACTGGTGAATAGGGCTGCATACACCAGCCACATCCACGCTACGAAGCCCAGTCCAAACCCAAATTTCTCTAGTATCGCGAGCAGGTTGTCCCACTCTACCCGGTCAAACGCTTTTGCCACATCTAGCGAAACAATTATCTCCGGAACCAGACCCTCCCCAGGGGTGCAGTCAACCTTCGCCCCTTTACAAATCCCATTTTGTCTTTCCACACACCTCCGGGAGACAAGGCTCCAGTCTTAACATCAACACCTTAGCTAGAAGCTTTGCATCCACATTTAACAGGGAGATCGGACAATATGACCTGCAATCTGTTGGTCTTTTATCCTTCTTCAGGGGCACAGAAATTGACGCCTGCCCTAGCGACTGTGGCAAGGCGCCTCTCTCAAAGGAATCCCTTAACATCCCCAACAACATAAGACCCAGCTGATCTACGAATCTTTAATAAAATTCCACTGGGAACCCATCGGGCCCCGGCACCTTTACCGACGTCATCAATTTCAGTGCCTCCTTGATCTCCTCCAACGTCAGCAAAGCGTCTAGTTCCTCGCATAACTCCTCTCCCACCTTGGGAAACTCCAACTCGCCCAGAAATTTCACCATACCACTCCCAAGGTGGTTGGAGTTAATACTTCTCGTAGAACGCCCTAAATACCCCCATTCACTTTTTTCGGAGCCAAAAACAGACTCCCATTCCGCGCCCTAATCTGAACAATCTCTCTCTGCCTCCCATTTCCTCAGTTGATATGCCAGGAGCTGGCTTGCTTCTCTCCATTGCCCCTTTAGCTTCCTTCAACTGTCACACCGCCCCATCTGTGGATCGAATCGAACTTCGTTTACAGTAATTTTCCTATCCGCTAGTAATTCTGGGGATGGACTGCTCGGAAATCTACGATCTACCTCTATGATCTTGATGCTCGATCAATAATTCCAGAAGCGAGATTGGGTGACAATTGACGGCTTTATTGGGTTAGATGTTTCCCCCAGCAGCGCAGGTACAGAATGCATCTGCTAGGGAGACACAGGCTCTTCTCCTCCACCTTACTGGGCGGAACCAGCAGGCAGGCTTCACCAATGATATTGCTGTCTCAGGTACCTCCCACACCAATGGTCTTACAGCATCAACCTGGGTACCGTAATACCCCTAATACCGACTACCACATTCACCCCCTGTTAAAAAAAAAAGAGTCCGGGGGGGCGGTGGTCTCGCGTTATACAATGGTAGAGGTTGAGGTTATGGTGGTACCTGATATACATTAGTACAGTGTTTTGCCTTGTCACATGTTGCAACTATTTACAGTATTTATTTACATTCAAAAGGAAGCAATTAGTCGATCGGGGGCCCTGGTCGTCCTCTGCGATCGTCGCAGTTTCGGCGGTGATGCAGGTGCCGGCTCAGGCATCCGTGGTTCCGGGAGCGTGGCTTCAGCTTCTTCGGCAGCTTCATCACCCCTAGATGGGACCGGTGGGAGGACCGATCCACCTGGGAAGGAGGCGGCTGTGGGGTGCGCTGGTGGGAGGGAGAGTGGGTTGGTGTTGGGGGTGTGGGTGGGAATCCAGCGGGCGCCAGGTCCCGTAGGGAGACCGTATCCTGTTGGCCGTCGGGGTACGCCACGTAGGCGTATTGAGGGTTAGCGTGAAGGAGGTGGACCCTCTCGGCTAATGGGTCCGACTTGTGCGCCTGCACGTGTTTGGGGAGCAGGATGGGTCCAGGAGCTGCCAACCAGGTTGCGAGCGAGGTCCCGGAGGAGGACTTCCTAGGGGAGACAAGGAGACGTTCGTGAGGTCTTGGTTGGTCGTGGTACACAGCAGTGATCGGATGGAGTGGAGAGCATCCGGAATGACGTCCTACCAGCGGGAGACTGGGAGGTTCCTGGACCGTAGGGCCAGTAGGACGGTCTTCCAGACTGTTCCGTTCTCCCTCTCTACCTGTTCATTTCCCCGGGGGTTGTAACTGGTCGTCTTGGTCGAGGCAATACCCTTGCTGAGCAGGAATTGACGCAGTTCGTCGCGCATAAAGGAGGACCCCCTATCGCTGTGTATGTAGGCGGGGAAACTGAACAGTGTAATGATACTGTGGAGGGCTTTTATGACGGTGGCTGCGGTCATGTCGGGGCAGGGGATGGCGAATGGGAACTGGGAGTACTCACCAATCATGTTCAGGAAGTACGCGTTGCGGTCGGTTGAGGGGAGGGACCCTTTGAAGTCCATACTGAGGGTTCAAAGGGACGGGAAGCCTTTATCAGGTGCGCTTTCACTGGCCTGTAGAAGTGCGGCTTGCACTCCGCGCAGATTTGGCAGTTTCGGGTGGTGGTCCTGACTTCCTCGATGGAGTAGGGCAGGTTGTGGGTCTTGATGAAATGGAAGAATCGAGTGACCCCCGGGTGGCAGAGGTCCTCGTGGAGAGCCCGGAGTCGGTCCACTTGTGCGTTGGCACATGTGAGGTGGGATAGGGCATCACGAGGCTCGTTTAGCTTCCCGGGACGATACAAGATCTCATAGTTGTAGGTGGAGAGCTCGATCCTCCACCGAAAGATCTTATCGTTCTTTATCTTGCCCCGCTGTGCATTATCGAACATGAAAGCAACCGACCGTTGGTCAGTGAGGAGAGTGAATCTCCTGCCAGCCAAGTAATGCCTCCAGTGCCGCACAGCTTCTACTATCGCCTGGGCCTCCTTTTCAACGGAGGAATGGCGGATTTCTGAAGCGTGGAGGGTGCGTGAAAAGGCGGCCACGGGTCTGCGCGCTTGGTTGAGGGTGACCGCCAGAGCTACATCAGACGCGTCGCTCTTGACTTGGAAGGGAAGGGATTCATCGATTGCGTGCATCGTGGCCTTTGCAATGCCCGCTTTGATGCGGCTGAAGGCCTGGTGGGCCTCTGCCGACTGGGGAAAAACCGTGGATTGAATTAGTGGGCGGGCCTTGTCCGCATACTTGGGGGCCCACTGGGCCTAATATGAAAAAAATCCCAGGCATCGTTTCATGGCCTTGGAGCAGTGGGGAGGGGAAACTCCACGAGGGGCGCATGCGTTCGGGATCTGGGCCTATAACTCCATCATGCACGGTCGGTGCTGAACACACATTTGTCCTTGTTGTAGGATTTTTGCGGTATGGCGGAATTTTCGGAGGTTGGTGTCATGGTCCTGCTGGTCGTGGCCGCAGATGGTGACGTTATCGAGGTACGGAAACGTGGCCCGCAAACCGTACCGATCAACCATTCGGTCCATCTCCCGTTGGAAGACCGAGACGCCATTTGTGACACCGAAGGGAACCTTTAGGAAGTGGTAGAGCCGCCCATCCGCTTTGAATGCAGTGTATTTGCGGTCGCTAGGGCGGATGGAGAGCTGGTGGTAGGCGGAGTTTAGATCCACCGTGGAAAAGACCTTGTATTGTGCAATCTGATTGACCAAATCAGATATACGGGGGAGGGGGTACGCGTCAAACTGTGTATATCTGTTGATGGTCTGGCTATAATCGATGACCATCCTATGCTTCTCCCCGGTCTTTACAACCATTACTTGAGACCTCCAGGGACTGTTGCTTGCCTCAATAATACCTTCCTTCAGTAACCGCTGGACTTCCGACCAAATGAAGGTCTGGTCCTGGGCACTGTACCGTCTGCTCCTGGTGGCGAAGGGTTTGCAATCCGAGGTGAGGTTCGCAAAAAGGGAAGGCGGATCGACCTGGAGGGTCGCGAGGCTGCAGACAGTGAGGGGTGGTATATGGCCGCCGAATTTAAAAGTTAAACTCTGGAGGTTACATTGGAAGTCTAACCCTAGGAGCGTGGCAGCGCAGAGGTGGGGGAGGACGTAGAGGTGGAAATTTTTTAATTCCCTTCCCTGGACCGTGAGGTTCGCTATGCAGAACCCTTTGATCTCTACAGAGTGAGACCCGGAGTCCAGGGAGATTTCTTGGTTCACTGGGTGGATGGGAAGAGAACAGCGCCTTCCCGTGTTGGGGTGTATGAAGCTCTCGGTGCTCCCGGAGTCGATCAGGCAGGATGTTTTGTCCCCATTGATGAGCACAGTCGTCGGCGCGGTCGAAAGCGTTCGGGGCCGAGACTGATCCAGGGTCACAGAGGCAAGTCATGGCAAAAGTTGGAGGTTTTCCTCGGGCGGTGTGTGGTCATCCGAATCGGGGTCCTGAGACTCCAGCCAAGACGGCAGCGCCCAACTGTAGCACATGGCTGGGGGGGTGCAAGATGGCGGCGCCCATCCGTCGCACGTGGTCCCTGGGGAACAAGATGGCAGCGCCCGGGGCCCACATGTGGCTCTGGAAAAGGATGATAGCGGCACCCGATAGCGGCACCCGCTGGCTCGTGGAGAGAGTTGGGGTGGCGGTCCCGGTTCGCCCCCGGGCCTGGCATACCTCCATGAAATGGCCCTTTTTGCCGCACCCTTTGCAGGTGGAGGAACGGGCCAGGCAGCACTGCCGGGGGTGCTTGGCCTGCCTGCAAAAATAGCAGCGCGGCCCCCCGGGTTGCCTGGTAGTTGCGCAGCACAAGTTTGTGGGGGGATGGGGGATGCACCGGAGTCGGCCGCGGGGGGGTTCCATGCTGCCCAAGGGGCTGCCGCGCGGTTGGGGACGTCCACGCGGGCGTTTCGGGCGGCCACATCCAGGGAGCCAGCAAGGGCTCGTGCCTCCTTGAGGCCTAGTATCTCTTTTTCTAGCAGCCACTGGCGGATTTGGGAGGACAGCATACCTGCAACAAATGCATCCCGGATCGAAAGTTCTGTGTGGTCGCTGGCTGAAACTTGCGGGCAGTCACAGTTCCTACCTAACACCAGGAGCGCACAGTAGAATTCCTTCAGCGATTCCCCAGGCATTAGTCGCCTCGTCGCTAGCAGATGTCGGGCGTAGACCTGGTTTACTGGGCGAATATAGTGTCCTTTCAGCAGGGTCATTGCGACCTCGAAATCGTCCACATTCTCGATAAGGGTGTAGATGTCTGGGCTCACCCTCAAGTGGAGAACTTGCAGTTCCTGGTCCTCCGTAGGTCAGTCGTGGCCATCCCAAGGTATCCTTTGAAGCATGCCAGCCAGTGTTTGAAGGTTGCCGCTGAGTTTGCCACGTGGGGGCTGAGTTGCAGACACTCCGACTTGATTCGGAGCTCCGTTCTTTAAAATCTAATCCAATAAATTGATGCTCGATCAATAACTCCAGAAGCGAGATTAGATGATAATTGAAGGCTTTATTGGACTAGATGTTTCCCCCAGCAGCGCAGGTACAGAATACAGCTGCTAGGGAGACACAGGCTCTTATACTCCGCCTTAGTGGGCGGAACCAGCAAGTAGGCTTCACCAATGATATTGCTGTCTCAGGTACCTCCCACACCAATGGTCTTACAGGATCAACCTGGGTACTGTAATACCCCTGATATCGACTACCACAGTAATCATCGACCAGTTTTCCCCCTCCCCCTCCTCACCCTACATGTGCCTTGAAAGATATTGTAGAGGGAAAATTTGTCCAGCTATTCGACTGTAGTGTATTTTACCCTCACTCATGAGAGACCAGACAAAGACCTTTGGAGTTAAAAACTATTCTTTATTTACAAGCTATTGCAAGGGCTCTCAGCTTTCCAATTAGAACACCACACCAAAAGAAAGCCCAGATTCAAGAATAGTAGTTATACCTTGAGATTCGATTACAAGAAATTAGCATATACTTGTTACTATATTTGTTACTAGTTAACTATGTCCAATCATGATTATCGATTAAGGTTACATCATGCATAGCATATAAAATAATTAACCAATCACATAAAAGGTCTGCATGCTTAATTAAACTATCCATTACAAAAGGCATGCATGTTGTCTGGCAATTTGTGATATTGGTGGTCCGATATCTGGAGTGCAGCCATCAAACCACCTTCCTATTGCTATCAGCAGACTTACTAGGACCATCACAATGGTACCTTGTTACACATTGTGGAATAGACCTGGAATTGCAACATATGCAGTTTCTCTGCCAGAAACCTGGCTTCTACGAGACACACTGTGTCCTTGTAATATCTATTACACTTGGCAATAGCCTGAATTGAAGAATTCAACTTCCCCATAAAATGCTGGAACTGTAGGTTTTAAATGGTTGCAGTATACGACCAAGGATGCTCAAATTGTCCTCTTGAGATATAATTTCTCCCCTGATTACTACCTTCAGCGATTCCCATTGTATCGAGGGCGAGGCCTCGCCATTATCGTTGTTCAAGATATAATCCTGGATAGCCCTCGAGATCCTTCCACAGAACTGTAGGTCCGGTGACCTACATTTAACCGTCATCCCTTGCGATGCCTCCAGCCTACCTCCAACTCCAGGTCCACTTAATATGGGCCATGGTCAGAAATGACCACTGCGGAGTACACTGTTGACTCCTTCACCTCTTCCAATACCCAGCTCACGACAAAATAGTAAATGCTGGAGAACCCATTTACGTCCTGAGGAGAAGAACGAAAACTCTTTCTCCCCCGGATGCCCGAACCTCCAAGGGTCTACCACCCCAGTTTCCTCCATAAATGAAATTAACATCTTCGCCATACCCCCCAGACCCATGACTTTCACTAGATCAGTCCTCCCTCAGGTCCAACACACACTTCATATCCCCCATTGATCTGGTATCGCTGCCAACACCATTTCATGAACACTGTATCGTCCCGATTCAGGGCGTATACTTTCGCCAAACCACCCATTTCCCTTCTAATACACCCGTTACTTAACATACCACACGTCCACTTTTCCAATACTTTCTCCAAACATTTATTAATGAGATTTGCCACCCTACAGGTCCTGCTGTCGAATCCGAAGTAGAAAACTTGGCTCACCCAAGCTTTCCGAAGACGCACCTGATTTCGCTCGCGCATGTGGGTCTCCTGGGTAAACATGATATCAGCCCCTTGAGCAAAAATCCATGCTCTTTTGGCTGGAGCCCCCAGGCTCTCCACATTCCAGGTGACCACCCTTGTTGGGGGTCTCTCACCCCCCCTCCTCATCGAGTCAGCAATTACCACCGTGATACGCCATAGCTTCACGGATTATTCCCAGGCCACAGTCCCACCTAAAATAGCGACCAGCCCCACCCAGATAGTGGAACAAAGAAACATTCCTGGTCATTGTTAGTTTCCCCCCCAGTCAGCAGACAGTGTGCCGCCTGCACTAACATTTCTTCCCCACCGCCACCCTAACCTTCTGGACCCATCGAGCTTAACCTCACTGGCCCAACAAGTCGCAGCCCCACCCACACTTGACTTCCATTAACTAGTCTACTTCCTCGCGTGAGCAAGGTGTCTCTACCCCCACTCCTACTGTCCTGACAACTACTGAGTCCAGAAATGAGAATAAACATGAAAAGAGACAAGAAATGCCTCCTACCTAACCACCTCTACCATTACCCCAACCCAACTCGAATCAACAAGAGTAAAACCCCAAACACTCCACCCACACCCCTCAAACCGTGCCCAGTCCATGATCTCTGATGAAGGGCTCAGCATGCTCCGGAGTTTCCAAGTAAATATCCTTTTGAGTCAAATGTGACTCAGCTTTGCTGGTTACACCACCCCAAAATGCACTCTTTGGTTATACAGGTCCGTCTTCACCTTATTAAAAGCTGCCCGTCGCCTTGCCAGCTCAGTGCCGATGACCTGGTAAATTTTTACCATGTTACCACCCCAATCAATGCTCCGGCATTTCTTGGCCCACTCCAGGACCCGCTCCTTCCTTTGAAAGCTGTGGAATTCAATGCCTCATTCGGTCTCGGCTTCGGCGTCAAGGCCTGGTGTGCCCTGACCAGCTCTGAAAACACCATGTCCGCCCGCCAGCTGAGAAAACTTTGCAGAGACGTATTCAATTGGCCTTGAGCCCGCAACTCCCTTCGGAGACCCATCAGTCTCAGGTTCATGCGCCTGGACCTGTTCTCCATGACATCTAGTTTGCCTGGAGGCCCTTATTTCTATTGCCAACAAGACCCATTTTGGCTTCCAACGACGCGAGCCATGCTGAGACAAGACCACATCCACGCCTTTCAACTTCTCAGCCTGCTCGTCTGCCTCCTTAGCCCTCTTGCCAAGCTTTTGCCAAGCTTTTCCCTTGCCAAAGCCTCCTCTACCATAGCTTTAATAACACCCTCATTTCTTGGCCATACCTCTTGAATCACTCATCCATCTCCCCACCAATCTTACCCAATTTGTTCGCATCACCCCGCCATCATATCCAGGGTGATGGGCATGGCCGCTTTTCTTGCCATCTATGCCGAATCCTTGGGACTTGCGATTTCCCTCCTCCACGTCTCGCTGATGTCAACCTCGACATTAAAATGACCAAACTCCACTTTCTCTATCGGACCGTTGGGTTAGAGCCAAATATTCCTCCCCAAAAAGTGGTAAAAAAGCATGAAGTATTGGGACCTACACAGGAGCCACCTTATGTGCAACTTGCTGATACATGTTGTCACTGGACGTCGGTGTAGATGCAGTGTAATGTGGATAAATGTGAACTTGGGATTGGCACATCCACCGCAGGAAAAAAAGTGTCCCAAATGGTGCATTTTGATCGGGGAGTGTGGGTATGGGGTGGAGTCGGGATCATCACCCCCAGACGCAGGGTTAGAGGTAGCTACAGGCTGCCGAGTTGGGCTAATTAAAAAAGCCCACTTACAGGAAGTCAGATTATTATCCAAATGGCTATAGATTGAGGGAGGGGAATGTGCAACAAGACCTGGGTGTCCTTGTACATCAGTCGCTGAAAGTAAGCGTGCACGTGCAGCAGGCAGTGATTAAGGCAAAAGGTATGTTGGCCTCCATAGCGAGAGGATTAGAGTACAGGAACAGCAATGTCTTGCTGCAATTATACAGGACCTTGGTGAGACCACACCTGTAATATTGTGTGCAGTTTTGGTCTACTTATCTGAGGAAGAACGTTCTTGCTATGGAGGGAGGGCAACAAAGGTTTACCAGACTGACAGCTGGGATGGTGGAACTCATGTACGAGGAGAGATTGAGTTGGTTAGGATTACATTCGCTGGAGTTTAGAATGGGGGGGAATCTCAGAAACCTACAGGACTAGACAGGATAGATGCAGGAAAAATGTTCCCGATGGCAGGAGGAGTCTAGAACCAGGTATCAAAGGATACGGGGTAAACCATTTAGGACTGAGTTGAGGAGAAATTTCTTCACCCAGAGAGTGGTGAGCCTGTGGAATTCTCTATCACAGAAAGCAGTCGAGGCCAAAACATTTTATGTTTTCAAGAATGAGCTAAATATAACTCCTGGGGCTAAAGAGATTACAGGATATGAGGGGGTGGAAAAATGGGAACAGGTTAGATGTAGGAAGTTACTGAGTCGGATAATCAGCTATGGTCATAAGAATGGCAAAGCAGGCTCGAAGAACCGAATGGCCTATTCCTGTTTCTATTTTCTTTGTTTCTAAGGTAGGCAGCTGGGATTTGTTGATATCAATGTTCAGACTAAAATGCTGATCCAGAGAGCACAAATAGACAGACTGGGGCAGGCAAATCAAAGGAAATGCAAGTACAGAAAATAAAATGTCAGGATTAGAGACTGGAATGGCAATAGAAAACTATAATGCAGTACAAGAACAACTTTAGCACTTTCAGACTGACAAAACTTTCCAAGAGCCGGTGCAGACTCGATGGGCCGAATGGCCTCCTTCTGCACTGTAAATTCTATGAAAACATTCCAAGGTGCTGCACTGAAGTGTGACAAAAGAAAGTCGTCAAGCCACATAATCTGATATTGGGACAATCTTTTGGTTGAAGAGATATAATGTCTTGAAGGAGAAGCGAGATGTTGGTGATCAATTCCAGAGCTTAGGGCCTAGCAGCTGATGGTATGGTCACCAGAGATAGAATGACAATTTTTTATTATTATTTTTTTTAAATCTTTTTATTGGCTTTTCTCATATTTATAAAGTTGTTACTTATATACATAGAATTTTTTAACATAGAATTTACAGTGCAGAAGGAGGCCATTCGGCCCATCGAGTCTGCATCAGCTCTTGGAAAGAGCACCCTACCCAAGGTCAACACCTCCACCCTATCCCCATAACCCAGTAACCCCACCCAACACGAAGGGCAATTTTGGACAATAAGGGCAATTTATCATGGCCAATCCACCTAACCTGCACATCTTTGGACTGTGGGAGGAAACCAGAGCACCCGGAGGAAACCCACGCACACACGGGGAGGATGTGCAGACTCCACACAGACAGTGACCCAAGCCGGAATTGAACCTGGGACCCTGGAGCTGTGAAGCAATTGTGCTATCCACAATGCTACCGTGCTGACATTACATTTTTCTTGCCCGTGCTAATTTGCTTTATTTTACAGAGAGGTTTGTTTTGTCCTTCATTTGACTAACTGTACGTACATTTTGCTGCCCTCTGGATCGGTCTATGATATCCCGCCCTTCCTACTCCCCTTCCTCTTCTCTTGTGGTTTCCCCATTCCCCCCCGGGTTGCGCAGTCCTTTGGTTCTTCATCTTTTTTTTTTTCCTGGCTTACTCCTCATTGCTGGCCTCGAACAGGTTTTGGAACAGGCCGACGAACTGCCCGCAAGTATCCAGGAAGCCTTCCTCTGACCCTCGGATGACGTACTTAATCTTCTCCAGGGGGAGAAATTCCGAGGTCAGCGAGCCAGTCTGCAGCTTTGGGTGGTGCTGCCGATCGCCAGCCAAGCAGGATTCTCTGGCGTGCGATTCGGGAAATGAAAGCAAGGGCGTTGGCCCCCTTCCCCCATGTGTATATCTGGCTGCTCCGATACCCCAAAGGATAGAATGACAATTTGAGGTCGCAAGAACAGCGACAGAAACATGACTCAAGTTTGAAGCATGTGAGTGAAGTTGATCCTTTGGGAGAAGGAAAGGCACAAAAAGTTAACTACACTGATAAGACGTCTCAGTCTGAATTATCCTCTAGGTAGAGACATGTGTTGGTGAGCAAATGGCCACGTTTGGTTTTGTTGGAGGAAATCTGACTTTCCTCTGCATTCTCTTTTTTAAAAAAATAATTTTTAAAGGTTTTCATAAAATATCAATAACAAAATGAGAAAGAAAAAAGAACCCAACAGGGTTAAGTACAAAACACAATCTAAAAAAGCAAGCCCCCAAACCTCTCCCCCCCTTTTATAAATAATAAATTAACATTAACACCCCGACTTAACACAACAGGTGTATACACCCCTTCAGACCCTCCAGTGTAAATAACATAAACAAAAATAAAGTAACCCCCCCCCCCCAAGCTGTTGATGCCATTGACCAATGTCTATCGTTCTGCCAGAAAGTCTAAGAACGGTTGCCACCGCCTAAAGAGCCCTTGTACCGACCCTCGCAAGGCGGATTTCACCCTCTCCAATTTAATGAACCCTGCAATATCGCTGATCCAGGATTCCACGCTTGTGGGCCTCGCATCTTTCCACTGAAGGAGAATCCTTCGCCGGGCTACCAGGGACACAAATGTCAGAATTCCGGCCTCTTTCGCCTCCTGCACTCCCGGCTCCTCTGCCACCCCAAATATTGTGAGCCCCCAGCCCAGTCTGACCCTGGATCCTACCACCCTCGACACCGTCCTCGCTATGCCCTTCCAAAATTCCTCCAGCGCTGGGCATGCCCAGAACATATGGGTGTTATTTGCTGGGCTCCCTGAGCACCTAACACACCTGTCCTCACCCCCAAAGAACCGGCTCATCCTTGTCCCAGTCATGTGTGCCCTGTGCAGCACCTTAAACTCCCTCTGCATTCTCAACCTTATGCTATTTTCCTCTGGCCTTCATGCAGGATGGAAGTGACGAGGATAGGATTTTCACTCTGGAAGCTTATAGCTGGCTTGGCACACCCACCTCAGGAAAAGTGTAAAAATGGTGCAATTTTGGTCTGAGATTGTGGGTATGGGGTGGAGTTGGGATCATCACCCCAGCTGCAGTGTTGGAGGTAGCCAAGGGCTGCCAAGTGGGGCTAATTAAAAGGGTTTACCAAAGTTCGCTGAGCCTTTGTTGCAGTTGTTTTATAATAAATATTCAGCTCTCAGCCTTTACACTCCATCACCCATCAACTCCCCATGCTCTTTCCATGTCAACTTATGACAATAGATGTCCCCTAACCCACCACTCTTTGCCCTTACCATCTATACCAACCCACCCACAATCCACCTTGGGCAGACCTCAGTAACCATCCAGAGATGAAACATAAATATTACAGACTTCATGATAATTTTAAAAGTCCCAATCATCAAAACCTATTCAAAACTGCCCCTCAAGTACTTAAAACCCTATTGAAACAAAAAAAAGACTTGTATTCATAGTCCCGCAAAGACTATGAATACTTTAATCACCTCTAAACTTTCAACCAAATTATAAACTTAAGATCCCCTACTCAGAATGATGGGATGTGGAAAACAGCTGACCATTAATAATGTTAGCTTTTGGGGTAACGTCGACAAACAGCTTTTCTAACTCCTAGAACAGGTGTTTTTCAACTCTCACTGACACAGGCATGCTGTTCAAATTATTAAAGGGCTGGGATTTAAATAACTGAATGGCATGAATTTTCCAACTTCCATTAATACACGCAGGCTTTTTTCTTTATAAAAGGATTGGTTTTGACAGTTCTACATACCTCACCCGTCCTTCACGAGCATTTAAATCTGTTCAAATTCATAACTCCCACGTTGTGTGTTAAGGCGCTAGCTACAACAAAAATGGGATTTGTTTGCACTCAGCACAGAGTTTAGATGATCCTGCTGAGATTGTATATTCCTCATGTGGGTCATGCTTCACCTCTTGAACTTGGACTTGGTCCCAGAGCTTCTGGCCAAGAGGTAGTGGCGCTACCATTGCATGACAAGACTGCCCCCTTGCTTAACGGCAAAAATTTAATCTGGTGAAACTGGGAGCAAGACATCCAGATCTGGGTCTTGACCACCATTTTTACAGGACCTCAGAATCTCCATGGCTCCACAAAGATTGAGGCCCTAGTGTGAAAGGTGCAGCCCCCCGCAAAAACACACCCGCCCCCGCCCCCCAAAGCCAAGGTCAGGATCCCCATTTTAAATGGGAGGAAAATCGGATTTCCTCCCATACCATTTTTTAGGTGGTGTAGTTTTGGAAGCCCATTAAAAGCACACCAGGTTTGAGAGTTCATAAATAAAATGAAAAGCCTGGGCAGCACAGTGGCACAATGGTTAGCGTTGTTCAATCCCGGACAACTGTCCATGTGGAGTTTGCACATTCTCCCCATGTCTACGTAGGTCACACCCCCGCAACCCAAAAAGATTTGCAGGCTAGGTGGATTGGCCACGCTAAAATTGCCGATTCGTATGGAAAATAAAAACGAAAAGCCTTCTTAGAAGGTGGGAACATTCCAAAGGGCAAATAAAATGATTTCACAATTTCAAAGAGTCATTATTAGGCACCATATGGTAATGTAGGTGTGTTTACCATACATGTAGACAAGTCGACTAGCATTTACCAGAATTGTGCAATTGTTCATATGCATTACAGTACTCTTCCAATGGATAAAGCAATTTTTGTAAGGGCCACGAAGAATCCAGCACGAGTTTTAAGGATACAAAGAAATAACATTTATTTACAATAACATATATATACACAACAGCAGCAGCAACTTCCCTTGCTGCTCACTCCTCCCTGGCTGGTTCCAAACTGGCCAGCTTTAGTTATGCAGGAAGTCTGCTAATGATTTCTCCGCCCCCCCCTCATTGGGGAAGCTCATACTCCCACAGGATTGTGGGATTGTCATTAGTCCCCAGCCAATGGTAAGCAGGCAGGTTATAACATCCCTCCCCCCCCAAAGTCCAAGGAATCCACCAAAGACCCTGGCGAAGGAGGGCGCCGGACTCATTTTGCCGCAGGCCGGACACCATTTGAACGAGGCGCTGGATTGGGCAGTGTGTAACGAAGACGGAGACCGGCGCTTACGTGATGAACAGCGTAACGGTTGTGCATCCACGGCCCGTGGGCTAAAGGATGCCCCCTCTGAGGCGTCCCCTGTCTCCATCTCGGAATCAGAGTCTGCTGCCTCCGTCATCTCGGCGTCACCATCTCCACGCGGTTCTGTAACGACCTGCACAGGCTTTGAGTGAGGCACCAGAGGAAGATTGTGAGAACTTTTTTCCACTGTGTCTGGTCTCTGGGGCTGTAGAAATGAGCTCCGGGGACGGGGAATCTTTGGAAGGGATAGTCTTCTGGACCGAACGTGGTCTACATGTTTGCGCTGGAGATGACCCTGGGCTTGCACCTGGTATGAGATAGGGCACGTTTGGCGAAGGATTACGCCAGGGACCCACTGGGCACCACCAGCAACATTCCGAACGAACACTGGGTCACCGGGCGCAAACTGCCGAATCAGCCGATGCCGAGAAAAACCATGTCCCTGCCGTTCTTGTGTGCGGCATACTTTTGCGCCAATGTCCGGGAAAACCATGCTCAGGTGGGCGCTAAGTCTCCAGCCCATTAGGAGTTCTGCGGGAGCTACTCCAGTCACCGCATGGGGGGTGGTCCTATACAAAAACAAAAAACGAGCCAGTCTCGTGTCCATTGACCCGGAAGATTGCTTCTTTAGGCCTCGTTTGAATGTCTGCACTGCGCGCTCCGCCAACCCATTTGAAGCCGGGTGGTAAGGGGCAGTGCGGATATGGCGTATGCCGTTCATCTTCATGAACCTCGCAAACTCCTCACTTGTGAATGGAGTGCCGTTGGCATTGACCAGCACCTCGGGGAGGCCATGCATACTGAAAGACAAACGCATCTTCTCAATTGTTGCGCAGGACGTTGTGCCCACCATCTTATGCACCTCTAGCCATTTAGACTGGGTATCGATTAATAGAAGGAACATAGATCCTTGAAAAGGGCCGGCAAAATCCGCATGCCCAAGGCCGCCCTGGCCATTCCCAGTGATGTCGGGGCATGGCCAGCCGGCGGAAGCTTCTGGTGCTGCTGGCAAATGGAGCAGTTTTGGGCCATCTTCTCAATGTCGGTGTCGAGACCTGGCCACCAGACATAACTCCGGGCCAACATCCTCATTTTGGTCACTCCGGGCCAACATTCTCATTTTGGTCACACCTGGATGCCCATTGAGCAAGTCTCTTAGTATCAGCTCCTGTCCTTTTTACGGGACAATCACAAGCGTCCCCCACAAGAGGATGCCGTCTTCCACGCTGAATTCTGACAGCTTGGAGGAAAATGCACACAACTCGCCTGGGAGCTGTCTATGCTGCCCACCATACAGGACTATGTGCCGAACCTTTGACAGGACTGGCTCCATCTGGGTCCACTCACGGATCTGTGATGCCATGACAGGCAATGTGTCCATAAAATTTAGGGTTGCAACCACCTCACCAGTCATGGGGGTCGACATGGGGCCGGTCGATAAAGGCAATCGGCTCAGTGCGTCGGCATTCGCTATCTGGGTTCCTGGTTTGTGCTCCAGAGAATACTCGTCTGCAGCGAGCAACAAAGCCCGGCGCTGGATCTGCGCGGAAGCAATGGGCGGTATTGGCTTATCCTCTCTGAAAAGTCCCAGCAGAGGCTTATGATCAGTCACGATAGTGAAGTGGCGGCCATACACGTACTGGTGGAAACGTTTCACCGCAAAGACCACTGCCAGGCCCTCCTTCGCGATCTGTGCGTAATTTTTTTCCGCTGCAGTCAATGTGCGGGAGGCGAAAGCTATCGGCCGCTCAGCCCCGTTCTCCATCTTGTGGGACAGGACGGCCCCAATACCATACGGGGATGCATCACGTGTGACGTGCAAAGGCTTTCCAGGATCATAGTGGGTTAGTACCTCAGACGATGACAATTGTTGTTTTACCCGCAGGAAAGTGGTTTCTTGCGACTGACCCCAAACCCAGGTGTGATTCTTCTTTAGCAGAAGGTGCAACAGGGCCAGCATAGTTGCCACATTGGGGAGGAACTTCCCGTAATAGTTTACGAGTCCGAGAAAAGAACGAAGATGTGAAGTGTCAGTCGGGGCAGGGGCCTGTTGATTCGCGTGCACCTTCTCTGCGACGGGGTGCAAACCTTTGCAGTCCACCGGATAACCTGATACTTCCTTCACCTGAAAGACGCACTTTGTGTGACGTAAATGGACTCCAGACTCCAAAAAGCATCTAAGGACAGCCTCCAGATTTTCCAAATGTTCCTGCTCCGCCGTCCCTGTGATCAAAACGTCATCTAAGTAGACAGCGACATGCGGTAAACCTCTCAAAATGCCCTCCATAACGCGTTGAAAAATAGCGCAGGCAGAGGATACTCCAAAGGGCAAACGTGTATATTCATACAGGCCCCGGTGTGTATTAATCGTTACATATGGCCAGGAGGCAGGGTCCAGCTCCAACTGTAGGTAGGCGTGACTCATATCTAATTTTGTGAACGAGAGTCCACCTGCAAGCTTCGCGTAGAGATCCTCGATGCGTGGCATTGGATATCGGTCGAGTCGGGAAGCCATATTCACTGTAAGTTCATAGTTGCCGCACAAGCGAACTGTGGCATCTGGCTTCATTACAGGTACAATTGGTGCTACCCAAAGTCTCCAAACGAGTGAGCTCCCCTTCTACCTTCTGGAGCAAGGCGTAAGGCACCGGGCACTCCCGGAAGTAGTGCGGCGTGGCTCCTGGTTCGGCTTGGACACTGGCTACGGCCCCTTTTATTTTCCCCAAACCGGGCTGGAATACATCTGGATATCGTCCTAGCACCTCAGTCAACCCTCCAGAAACTGTTTGGAGGATGTGCTGCCACTGCAACCGCAAATGGCGCAACCAGTCCCGACCCAACAGGCTGGGCCCTTGGCCGCGCACCACGATAAGTGGAAACGCCCCTCCTGGCATCCGTAAACAACAGGGGTCATTGTAGTTCCTGCAATGTCCAATGGTTCCTCAGTGTAGGTGGCCAACCTGGCCTGTGTGTCGGTAAATCTAACGATCTGTATACCATGCTTGATGCGGTCGAATGTACTCTGGGCGATCACGGAGACCGCTGCGCCAGTGTCCAACTCCATCTCAAGCGGGTGACCATTGACCCGTACTGTCACCTTAATGGGGGCCACATGGGGAGCAGCCACACAATGCAGCTGCAGGCAGTCATCCTCCGTCTCCACGTCCTCGGGAGTAGTCGCCGCAGGTTCATCCAAATGGTAGATACGGCCCCTGGGCTGACCCTAGTTTCGGGTGGAACGACACGGTCTCTGGCGCCCCCAGGACCGATGTCCGCGACGGGGTCGGCGCCTACAAGTCTGACACAGACATGGCTCCTCATCCATTGGGTCTGGAGAAGGCTCCCTTCGGGGAGGAATGTCCGACGGCCACTGGCGTCGATCCGGACGTCGCCTCGCCCAAGGTACCGGAGGAGTGCGGGGGGATGTTTTCAGACAGAAGGGGTTGTGCCCCAAGGCATGCACCTCCATTCCCTGTAGCTCCTGCACTCCTCGTTCTGCGCTCTCTCGGGACAATACTATTTGAATGGCCTGTTGAAAAGTCAATGTTGGCTCAGCTAACAGCTTTCTCTGGGTGGCCGCATTGTTAATACCGCAAACCAAACGGTCGCATAACATTTCTGACAAAGGTCTCACCATAGTCTCAGTACTCCGCAATCCTGCGTAGTCTGGATAGAAAGTCGGCAAGTGATTCTCCTGGGGTCCTCTCAGCGGTATTAAACCGGTAATGTTGGACTATCGGGAACGAGGTTGGGTTAAAATGTTGCCTCACTAAGTTCACAACTTCATCAAACGTTTTGGTGTCTGGCGCAGCTGGGTACGTAAGGCTCCTAATCACCCCAAACGTATGCGGGCTGCAGGCAGTGAGCAATATGACCACCTGGCGCTCGTTTTCGGTGATGCTGTTTGCCCGGAAATAGTAACGCATCCGTTGTGCGTACTGGTACCAGCTTTCCAGCGCAGCCATCAAAAACATCCAAACGTCCGTACAGAGGCATGGTATGATAGAAAACAACTTCCAACTTGTATCGAACAAAAATCCAGGGAGGTGGCTTCAGCAGTGTAGACAGCTATTCACTTTAACCCTTGTCGCCAGTTTTGTGAGGGCCACGAAGAATCCAGCACGAGTTTTAAGGATACAAAGAAAAAACATTTATTTACAATAACATATATATATACACACAACAGCAGCAGCAGCAACTTCCCTTGCTGCTCACTCCTCCCTGGCTGGTTCCAAACTGGCCAGCTTTATTTATGCAGGGAGTCTGCTAATGATTTCTCCGCCCCCCTCATTGGGGAAGCTCATACTCCCACAGGATTGTGGGATTGTCATCAGTCCCCAGCCAATGGTAAGCAGGCAGGTTATAACAGCAACATATTTTACTCAAAAGTGTGAAAATATGTTCTGTTCTCATGTGTTGTGTTGTGCTCGGATATAATTCAACTGTATCTGGCTAATTTTACACGTAGAAATGTTTTTTTTAACCTGCTCCCCCTCCACTGATTGCCTCTGCTTTGAAATAGAAATGGATATCTGGTCCATCAATGGAGCTTTTGTTACGACAGTTGCTCTAATATGAATGCCTGGCTGTATCTAAAAAGCTTCAGCTCAGCACTAGTCTTAGAACTATTGAAACTGTTCAGAGCCTATAATAGCACAATGTGACTGTGCGGCTTATGTCTATTTACAAACCGAATTGGCGCGAAAGGTTTAAGTTCTTTGGGGCGGGGGGGGGGGGTGTTTGTCCAAGATAGTGTGTTTACATTCAGGGTCAGGGTTTTCTTAGGTTAACTGTCAAGTTTTACTGTGTTTCCAATGATTTTAAAAATCATATCCATTGCTGTTTCGTGGCTTCTGAGGAATGTACACAGTGCATACTGGGTGTGTGATCAAGGAAGATACATGGGAGGGCATAGAGAACAAAGACTATTACAGCACAGGAACAGGCCCTTTGGCTCTACAAGCCTGCACCAACAATGCTGCCCATCTGAAGAAAAAAACCCTACCCTTCCGGGGACCATATCCCTCCATTCCCATCCTAATCATGTATTTGTCAAGATGCCCCTTAAAAGTCACTATCGTATCTGCTTCCACTACCTCCTCCGGCTGCAAGTTCCAGGCTCCCAATACGAGGTTGAGTACAACTCCTTCCCATTCTGTTTTAAGACGCCCTCCTGGATGCTTCTTTACAGACTCTGCCCCATCCACGCCCCTAGCACTAAGTAAGTCCCAGTCAATATAAAGGAAGTTAAAACCACCCATCACAACAACCTCGTTACTTTTACACCTTGCCAAAATCTGCCTAAATATCTGTTCCTCTATCTCCTGCTGGCTGTTGGGAGGTCTATAGTAAACCCCCAACATTGTGACTACACCTTTCCTATTCCTGACTTCTACCCATATTGCCTCGCTGTATGAGCCCTCCGAGATGTCCTCCCACAGTACAGCTGGGATATTTGCTCCCACAGTACAGCTGTGATATTCTCCTTAACTAGTAGGCAACTCCGCCACCCCTTTTACATTCCTCTCTATACATCTGTATCCTGGAACGTTAAGCTGCCAGTCCTGTCCTTCCCTTAACCAAGTCTCTGTAATGGCAACAACATCATAGTTCCAAGTACTAATCCAAGCTCTAAGTTCATCTGCCTTACCTGTTACACTTCTCATATTGAAACAAATGCACTTCAATCCACCAGACCCTCTTTGATCAGCAACCACACCCTGCCTACTCACCGGCCCTACTCTCTAGTTCCCCTTCAGTTAGTTCACCTTTGCTTTGGTGGGCCATGGATAAATCGGAGGGGACATGGGTGGAATGGGTGAAGAGTTTGGATTAAGTAATGTTGGGAGCTGGGCCTTCTAAATGGCCTGCGTCTGCACCTACACTCCTCCCACACCCTAACAATGTTCACAAAATGGGACTATGAACCTGACCCCAGCGTAGAATTACAAAAATGGCATGTGCAGTCACAAATGGGTCAGTTGTGCATTTTACAATCTGCAAAAGTGCAGGTCGGGCTCCCCCAATCCAAAGAGAAGATTTGGACTCTCAAATACAAAGCAATTGGATTGGATTGGATTATTGTCACGTGTACCAAGGTACAGTGAAAAGTATTTTTCTGCATGCAGCTCAAACAGATCATTCCGCACATGAAAAGAAAATACATAATAGGGCAATCATAAAATACACAATGTAAATATATAGACACAGGCATCGGGTGAAGCATACAGAAGTGTAGTACTACTCGGTGGAGAAGATGTGTGAAGAGATCAGATCAGTCCATAAGAAGGTTATTTAAGAGTCTGGTAACAGTGGGGAAGAAGCTGTTTGTGTGTGTTGTATCTCCTGCCTGATGGAAGAAGTTGGAAGAGTGAGTAAGCCGGGTGGGTGGGGTCTTTGATTATGCTGCCCACTTTCCCAAGGCAGCGGGAGGTATAGACAGAGTCAATGGATGGGAGGTGGGTTCATGAGATGGACTGGGCGGTGTTCACGACTCTGTAGCTTCTTCCGGCCTTGGGTCGAGCAGTTGCCATACCAGGCTGTGATGCAGTCAGATAGGATGCTTTCTGTGGTGCACCTGAAAAGTTGGTAAGAGTCAATGTAGAATTTCCTTCCTGAGAAAGTATAGGTGCTTATGTGCTTTCTTGGGTTGTAGTGTCAATGTGGGTGGACAAGGATACATTTTTGGTGATGTGCGCACCTAGGAATTTGTAGCTGTCAACCATCTCCACCTCGGCCCCGTTGATGCAGACAGAGGTGTGTACAGTACTTTGCTTCCTGAAGTCAATGGCTGGCTCTTTAGTTTTGCTGGCATTGGGGGATAGAGTGTTGTCATTACACCACTCCACTAGGTTCTCTATCTCCCTCCTGTAATCTGACTCATCGTTGTTCAAGATCGGACCCACTACGATCATGTCGTCAGCAAACTTGTAAATGGAGTTGGAGCCAAATTTTGCCATGCAGTCGTGGGTGTATAGGGAGTACAGTAGGGGGCTCAGTCCTTGCCGGGACCCAGGATTGAGGACTATTGTGGTCTGTGGGTCAGAAAGTCAAGGATCCAGTTGCAGAGTGAAGAGCCACGTACTAGGTTTGGAGCTTTGATATGAGCTTGGCAGGGATTAGGATGTTGAAGGCGGAGCTGCAGTCAATAGGAGTCTGATGTAGGAGTTATTGTTGTTGAAATGCTCCAGGGAGGAGTGTAGAGCCAGGGAGATGGTGACTGCTGTGGACAGGTTGTGGTGGTATGCAAATTGCAGTGGATTTAGGAATTCTGGGAGCATGGAGTTGTTATGCCTCATGATCAACCTCTCGAAGCACTTCATTTTGATCGATGTCAAGGCCACCGGACGATAGTCATTGAGGCGTGTTGTGTGGTTCCTCTTTGGCACTAGTATGATGGTGGTCTTCTTGAAGCAGGTAGGAACCTCAGAACGGAGAAGGGAGAAGTTGACGATGTCCATGAACAAATCTGCCGGCTGGTCCGCCCAGAATCTGAGTGCATGACCAGGGTCCCCATCCGGGCCCTCGCCTTCCGAGGGTTCACGGTCAAGAAGGCCGATCTGACTTCAGAAACTGTAACGGTGGGTGTAGGCATGTCCGGGGCTGCTGGGCAGTCAACAGCGGTTTGATGGCTTCCTGCTCGAACCGAGCATAGAATGCACGGAGTTCATCAGGGAGGGATGTGCTGCTGCCGGAGATTCTGTTCGGCTTCACTTTATAGCTCGTTATGTTGTTTAAGCCTTTCCACAATCAACGACTGTCTGTAGCGCTAGTCTGTGACTCTAGTTTGTCTCTTGGCATTGCTGATGACTTTGCAGATGGCGTACCTGGATTTCTTGTATAGGTCAGGGTCACCCGACTTAAACGCCTCAGACTTGGCCTTCAGTAGGGCGTCAATCTCCCAATCAAGCCATGGATTCCAGCTGGGGAACGTACGTAATACTTTATTTGGCATGCAGTTGTCTACACATTTGTTGATCAAGTCTATGACAGTGGTGGCATACCCGTTTCGGTTGGGCACTGAGTTCTTAAATATGGGCCAGTCCACTGACTCCAAGCAATCACGTAGGAGCTCCTCTGTTCCCTCTGGCCAGCAGTGCACAACGTTCTTAAACGGATTCTCCCACTTAAATTTCTTCTTGAATACAAGTTCACACCTGGGGTACTTTACAAAGCACCTAGCAAAGACCACCTACAGAGTGACTGACCAACACAACATGTCGACCTGATCTGGAAATCAAACACCTAAACCCTGGATTCAGTGATATCGCATTAAAAAAGGGCTAAAAATAAGAGAATGACAGGCAAACAGGTTGGTGGAGGTTTCACAACACCATGGGCTGGATTTAACGTTTCCCCATTGGAGCAGGAGGGAAAATTAAATGCAGCAGGTGCTATGCCCACCACCTACCCAGGCACTCACCATTGCCTCCAGTTTTATAAGAAGTCTTTGGGGGATGCGGGTCCCCTCCTTATTCCTGAAATAACAAGCTTGTGACAAAATAATGTGACCAAAATGGATTCACGAAAACAAATCCATGAATACTACAGAGGGAAAGGAGAATTTAGTCACTGAGGTAAATAAAAGGAACTGCCGAAATATGTTACAAGGTTGATCAAAGAAGAATGGAAGGATCTAATTTTTTTTTTTAAGGCTGCAGAGGATAAACATAATAGCAAACAAGAAATTATTTTGGTAAGAAAGCAGTCGTAGAGAAAATAAAAGCCCAGAAGTTGAGAATTAACACAATAAACATTATGAATAATTATTTTCTTCTATTTGTGTGAACTTACTGTCAAACAAAATTTTTAAACATTGCAACAATGATTGTACTTCAAAAGTACATAATTGACTGATAACCTTTGGAATATTCTCCAAGTAACAAAAATCACTATATTTGCAAGCTTTTTCTATGAAGCTAAAAATATAGAATATTAGAGAAGAAAATGATCAAGCAATTTGACAGCACACTGAGAACTGCATTTGCTTTGATTTGATAAGATGCAAGCGACATATTCAAGTCCAAGAAGCAATGCAGAGGTGAGTCGCAAAGCTGACCTTCAATGTCAAAGATCCAAATTTTGAGGAAAAGACTGGAGAAATGTATGCTTTTCAACCTGGAGCGGAGATGGCTGAGCAAAGATCTTAACGTGTGGTATGTAAGATAATTAAAGGACATGGAAAAAGTGAACCTTGAATACTTCAAAATACATTTGAGTAGACAAAAGATCACAAGATAAAATTAATACAAAATAATTTTTAGAACTGATACGAGAGAATGTTCTTCACACACAGCGTGGTCAATGTAGGAAATAGACATCCAGGAAGAGTACTGGAGGCTAAAACCTCAATTTTTTAAATTACTGCTGAAATGGAGGGAATTTAGGATCTTTCATGACCAAACGTCTTTCGTCCTCTACAATCGTTGTATGATTATCAGCTAGGCCTATTTGAGCTCAACTGTCCTTCAGCTATAACTATAGAATGTTAAGGAACCAATCAGCAGTGCTATTAATAAATTATCATATAATCAGTAAAAAGGGAATTAAAAAGAAATTCATGGCAATTTGTAACAAGTTCTTCACATCAGTGTTTATAAAAGATATGAATATTAGGAAATATTCTTGAAACTAAAATGGGAGAAAGTGTAAATAAAACAAAGCTTTAGAGAAATTATTCGAAAGGAAGATACATTTCCTGGACCTAGAGGGAGATCTCCAAGGATCTTGTGGAAAGCAAAACTGCATTTCATCCTCTATTGAGAGGTGTTTGCCAATAGAGACTAGAGAGCAGCCAATTCTATTCCCATAATTACCAAGGAGCTAATCGCACTGGAGTGTTTCCGAGTCAACCACTGTGGAAGCAAGCCACTGCTGTATTTTGCCAAGCATAATCTTGGACCACTCCAATGGTAGTCCATGGTCACTAACACCTTTGAAGCAAGACAAATCCCACTGGAGGGGTTCAGATGATACCACATTAAATTAGAGCAAATCTCTCATGGTTGGTAACGGACATCTGAACCTTTCAACTGAGATTATTGTTCTCAAATCACTCCTGATATTTTTTTTATTTACCTGCACTGTGGAATTTAGAGTTAGCTTTGTCCTATTTGCTGACAATGGCTACTATAGTGGATGTTGCCAGCCAGTGTGATCTTTGCTGTTAATAAGTGATGACAACTATGCTGAATGATTAATGCTTATGACAGAACCATTGTAGGATTAATTAAGTGATAATTATCTGTTGTTTATTGGGAAAGGAAGGTTATATAATTAATATGCAAATAGACATTATTCTAATCATTTACCTTTATTTGGCATCCGTTGATGTCACAGTAAAAGAAAATAATTGGTGCATATTAATAGCATTTTGCCAATTATTAATCCATATTTTAGAAATCAATTATGACTTTACAAAGCCTCTGGGTGGCACAAAAGTACACAAATTAGATTATTTCTGAGGGGAAGAAACTTACAGTGGATTATGGTTTTGTAAAATTTCTATTTTAGGCACACAGGGTTCTCTCTTTTTTTGCTTATGTTAATGAAAAGTAAACAAGTGAAAGTGGTGTCATCTCAAAGTGCCAGAAGATTATTGATCTATGTTTGTTATTGATCTAATTATAATTTTTTTTGTAGCATTCTGTAGATTGTCTCAATTCAGGGGGATGGTTTAGCTCAGTGGGCTACACAGCTGGTTTGTGATGCAGAACAAGGCCAGCAGAGCGGGTTCAATTCCCGTACTGAGCATTCTGCATTCTCCCTCTGTACCCGGGGTTTTCACAGTAACTTCATTGCAGTGTTAATGTAAGCCTACTTGTGACAATAAAAAGATTATTATTCCTTACAAAAACAGGAAATGCCTATTGCAATTTTGTTTGTTTTCTTATATGATCCTCTTACTTAGACCTGAAATTCCTGATCTAGCCTCTTATCTTGACTGATGTATAACAGAGCCTGTAAATATTCTCTCTTGTTGCCATCTAGTAACATTTACACCTCACTTTTTAGGTGTTATTTTAAGTTGTACAACTTCTTTCAGACCGCTTTCAAACTCCAAGTCATGACATTATAGTTATTCTTTCAGTGACATACTGCCTTGCTTATTACCTTTTTTGTATACTGCTGATGGTCTGTCCTTTCATATCAGTTATGGGCTCATTCGCTGCTTCAGAAGTGTTATTGATTTGTCATTTTTATGGGTGTGTTAGAATTGGCTCTGCTTTTGTTTCCTAATGAAATTGCAAACTTGTGAATAAATTGCAAAACTGGACATTCTCATGTGTTAGCTGATCGTAAGTCAAATGAAAATAGGTATTTCTCATTTCTGTACTGGAAACAGAAAATGATTACTTTCAATGTTGCCTTCAGCATTTGATTCGAATTCCAATTGCAGCTTCTCTGCACTTTACCTTGCAATTGACCTTTCCCCCCACCCAAATATTTTTGCTACTTAAATGCAAATCATATATTTTAATTAAAAATTGCCGACTCAGGCACTAATGATATCTGCTAAAGTATGCCAAATTAGGGCTCAACAATTTATTAGCCCTGGATTTATGCTAATATAATCTCCAGCACTAACACTCCCAACATATGCATGCCTCAGTGTATTATAGCTTTCACTGTTCATGAATTCTAGACATGCATTACTATTTGTATGATAATCTCGGTGACTGCCAAGTAATCAGAAAAACTGAGTGTCTTTAAGACAGAGATAGATAGGTTTTTGATCAATAAGGGGATCAGGGGTTATGGGGATGAGAAAAATATCAGCCATGATTGAATGGCGGAGCAGACTCAATGGGCCGATGGCCTAATTCTGTTCCTATGTCTTATGGTCTTAATGAAACTACTTTTGTGCGATCTCAGAAATGAATTGAATTTTGACACTTAGTGGGGAAAGATTCCTCTGCCTCTGGTCGCTGTGTAGTGACAAAAGGCAAAACAGTTTTTTCGAATCATTTAGTTCGACACAACATTTTGGAAAACTGAGAAGTTCTTCCCCTTGAAATTATTACTGCTAACCTTTAAACAATCCAAACTCCGTAACATTGATAATTTTAATTCTGTTGGCTAGTTGCCATTTCAATGCATTTAGCTAATGATGCCAAGTCGGATACTATAAAAGTAATCTGCATCCTATAAAGTATCATTTCCTTTTAACATTTCATGGATGTTTTGGGGTGGGCTGGAGCCATTTGGTTAGATTTGATCCTCAAATTTGCTCTGGTCACAGCCCTGGCAATTACATTTGACTGCACACTAAATACAGCATTTATGCTAGCCCTTTAAAACTCATGAGTTAGCCTACACCTGGCGTACTGTGCCAATTCTGTGCACCACACCTTAAGCAGGAAGTCAAGCCCTCAGAGGGTGCAATGGAGTTTGACATGAATAGGACCGATTAAAAGAGGAATTATGTGGAGAGAGTACAGAAACTGGGATTGTTGTCCTCGGAGCAGAGAAAATGGAGGGGAGGTTCAATAGGGGTTGTCACGATATTCAGGTAAACATCATAGCACATACATACTGATGGACAGATCAACGGACCAATCAACACATACACAACACCACAGCCAATCACAGGCAAGAGCATACACAGTACAAAACAGGGAACACGACACTTCCTGAGCATTCCAGCAGGAGACAGCTCAGGGCACAGAGCTCATAGCAAGCCACTCAGACATCCACCATGTGAGGAGTGCCACTACAAGATAGTATTAGGAATAGGTCCACAGATTCTAGAGTTATGATCGAACCTCAGTAACCAGTTTACCACTGTAAATAAATGTTAACAATAAAACTGAGTTGTACCATTCGCAACCGTGTTGGTTCGTCTGTGTAGCAGAGTACCCAACACATCAGGGGTGTGAGGTATTTTGACAGAATAAGTATAGAGAAACTGTTTCCACTGGCAGGAGGATGGTAACCAGATGACAAGATATTGCTGGGGGGAAAAAGTCATGTTGTCAAAGCTTTTTGGCTTGTACTCATCAGGACATTTGACAAGACAAGTCAAATTTCAAACTATCACAATGTATTCTAAGGAGAAAAAGCAGGACATTTGACAAGACAGTCAAATTTCAAACTATCACAATTTATTCTAAGGAGAAAAAGCAGGATATTTGACAAGACAGTCAAATTTCAAACTATCACAATTTATTCTAAGGAGAAAAAGGTGGTGATTGATTGGCAAGTCAACTCCAGCCAAGGCTTTGCCGCGAAGAAAGTAGTGGCAAACTATAGGCTCT
>NC_092712.1:222465839-222467237 GCF_047496885.1 Scyliorhinus torazame
GTGGGGAGGGTGGGGTGGAGGGGGGGAGTGTGGAGGGTGGGTGGGGTGGGGGGGAGGTGGGGGAGGGGGGAGGGTGGGGAGGGAGGGAGGGAGGGGGAGGAGGAGAGGAGGGGGGAGGAGAGAGGGAGGGAGGAGGGAGGAGGGAGGAGGGAGAGGGGAGAGGGAGGGAGAGGGAGAGGGAGAGGGAGGGAGAGAGAGGGAGGGAGAGAGAGGAGGGAGGGAGAGGGAGGGGAGAGGAGGGAGGGAGGGAGGGAGGGAAAGGGAGGGAGGGAGAGGGAGGGAGGGAGGGAGAGAAGGGAGGGAGGGGAGAGAAGGGAGGGAGGGAGAGAAAGGGAGGGAGGAGGGAGAGAAGGGAGGGAGGGAGGGAGGGAGAGAAGGGAGGGAGGGAGAGAAGGGAGGGAGGGAGGGGGAGGGAGGAGGGAGAGAAAGGGAGGGAGGGGGAGAGGGAGGGAGGGAGAGAGGAGGGAGGAGAGAGGGAGGGAGGGGAGAGAAGGAGGGAGGAGGGAGAGAAGGGGGAGGGAGGGAGAGAGGGGGGGGAGGGAGGGAGAGAAGGGAGGGAGGGAGGGAGAGAGAGGGAGGGAGGGAGAGAGGGAGGGAGGGAGGGAGGGAGAGAAGGGAGGGAGGGAGGGAGAGAGAGGGAGGGAGGGAGAGAAGGGAGGGAGGAGGGAGGAGGGAGGGAGGGAGGGAGAGAGGGAGGAGGGAGAGGGAGGGAGGGAGGGAGAGGGAGGGAGGGAGGGAGAGAGGGAGGGGGGAGGGAGGGAGAGGGAGGGAGGGAGGGAGGGAGAGAAAGGGAGGGAGGGAGAGAAGGAGGGAGGGAGGGAGAGAAGGGAGGGAGGGAGCGAAAGGGAGGGAGGGAGGAGAGAAAGGGAGGGAGGGAGGGAGAGAAGGGAGGGAGGAGGAGAGGGAGGAGGGAGAGAAAGGGAGGGAGGGAGGGAGAGAAAGGGGGGAGGGAGAGAAGGGAGGGAGGGTGGGGGAGAGAAAGGGAGGGAGAGAGGGAGGGAGGGGAGAGGAGGGAGGGAGAGAGGGGGAGAGGGAGGGAGAGAGGGGGAGAGGGAGGGAGAGAGGGGGGAGAGGAGGAGGAGGGGGAGGGAGGAGAGGGGGGAGAGGGAGGGAGGGGGGAGAGAGAGGGAGGGGGGAGAGAGAGGGTGGAGGGAGGGAGGCGAGAGAGAGGGGGGGAGAGAGGGGGGAGAGAGAGGGAGGGAGGGGGAGAGGGAGGGAGGGAGGGGGGAGAGAGAGGGAGGGAGGGAGGGGGAGAGAGGAGGAGGGGGGAGAGAGAGGGAGGGAGGGGGGAGAGAAGGGGGAGAGGGTGAGGTGTGAGGGAGGGAGGGGTGGGGGGGAGAGTGGGGTGGGAGGGGGGAGAGAGAGGGAGGGAGGGGGGAGAGAGAGGGAGGGAGGGGG